>NC_091218.1:18534163-18556663 GCF_040958095.1 Procambarus clarkii | reverse complement strand
GGTTCGCTCCTTTGATGTTGTCTCCCCTAAAGAGGCACCTTCTTGGAGTATTAGAATTTTGTAGATTTATTAAGACCAGTGTTGGCAAGGGTGAATATTTTAATGTGATTACTTCTCTGCTGGAAACAGGTGTGTTGACGAGTGAGAGAGTGTGTGTGTGTATGTGTGTGTATGTGTGTGTCTGTGTGTGTGTGTGTGTGTCTCTCTATGTGTGTGTTTACACATAGGTGCATACACATATTTCAATAATACTCAATAAACGTAAAAATATACACATTAATCTCCCTTTACACCCAGACCTCTGCTCCACCAAGCTGCAGCAAGAGCACTCTGCAAAGCAGTTCCCTAGGTAAGTCTCTCCAATGTGCACGTTGCTCAGACTTGCACGCAATAAGGTTAGAACAATATAAGGAATAAGAACAATAAGGTTAGTGTTTAGCAAGAAGGAGAGAGAGAGAGAGAGAGAGAGAGAGAGAGAGAGAGAGAGAGAGAGAGAGAGAGAGAGAGAGAGAGAGAGAGAGAGAGAGAGAGAGAGAGAGAGAGAGAGAGAGAGAGAGAGAGAGAGAGAGAGAGAGAGAGAGAGAGAGAGAGAGAGAGAGAGAGAGGGAGAGAGAGAGAGGGGGAGAGAGAGAGAGAGAGAGAGAGAGAGAGAGAGAGAGAGAGAGAGAGAGAGAGAGAGAGAGAGAGAGAGAGAGAGAGAGAGAGAGAGAGAGAGAGAGAGAATGATTAAGAGTGCTTATAGTAACTACTTGGTGGTAAGCAATAATATGTAGTGAAGGTCCACCAGAAAGTTTATTTATTGTATTATTGAATTGTGACAAACATGAAAATATTTTATGAGCATAACTTAAAATATAAGACTTAAGCTAGCTCCTCCTCCTCCTATCAACCCTAGACCTAATGCACGCTATCTTAGGGAAAATATAGTACATATATGTACTATACTAGGCCTAGGAATATTTAAGATTAGTTTTTAGCTTTATTTTTGGGGGGCTATGCAATTAATAGTACAAAAAGTGGCTTACTGGTGGACCATCACTACATATTGCTGCTTTCCACCACACAGTTACTGTAAGTTCTGGCATGTTAGGAGGATAGAATGTCAGGAGGATAGAATGTCAGGAGGATAGAATGTCAGGAGGATAGAATGTTAGGAGGATAGAATGTTAGGAGGATAGAATGTTAGGAGGATAGAATGTTAGGAGGATAGAATGTCAGGAGGATAGAATGTCAGGAGGATAGAATGTTAGGGGATAGAATGTCAGGAGGATAGAATGTCAGGAGGATAGAATGTCAGGAGGATAGAATGTTAGGAGGATAGAATGTTAGGAGGATAGAATGTTAGGAGGATAGAATGTCAGGAGGATAAAATGTCAGAATGGTAGAATGTGGGGAGGATAGAATGTTTATTGTACCCATCCACTCTCTATCCTTCCCCCACCCACACTGGCACTTCCTCCACCCACACTGGCACTTCCTCCACCCACACTGGCACTTCCTCCACCCACACTGGCACTTCCTCCACCCACACTGGCACTTCCTCCACCCACACTGGCACTTCCTCCACCCACACTGGCACTTCCTCCACCCACACTGGCACTTCCTCCACCCACACTGGCACTTCCTCCACCCACACTGGCACTTCCTCCACCCACACTGGCACTTCCCCCACCCACACTGGCACTTCCTCCACCCACACTGGCACTTCCTCCACCCACACTGGCACTTCCTCCACCCACACTGGCACTTCCTCCACCCACACTGGCACTTCCTCCACCCACACTGGCACTTCCTCCACCCACACTGGCACTTCCTCCACCCACACTGGCACTTCCTCCACCCACACTGGCACTTCCTCCACCCACACTGGCACTTCCTCCACCCACACTGGCACTTCCTCCACCCACACTGGCACTTCCTCCACCCACACTGGCACTTCCCCCACCCACACTGGCATTTCCTCCACCCACACTGGCACTTCCTCCACCCACACTGGCACTTCCTCCACCCACACTGGCACTTCCTCCACCCACACTGGCACTTCCTCCACCCACACTGGCACTTCCTCCACCCACACTGGCACTTCCTCCACCCACACTGGCACTTCCCCCACCCACACTGGCACTTCCTCCACCCACACTGGCACTTCCTCCACCCACACTGGCACTTCCTCCACCCACACTAGCACTTCCTCCACCCACACTGGCACTTCCCCCACCCACACTACTCCCCCGCCCACACTACTCCCCCGCCCACACTACTCCCCCGCCCACACTACACACCCGCCCACACTACTCCCCCGCCTACACTACTCCCCCGCCCACACTACTCCCCCGCCCACACTACTCCCCCGCCCACACTACACACCCGCCCACACTACTCCCCCGCCCACACTACTCCCCCGCCCACACTACTCCCCCGCCCACACTACTCCCCCGCCCACACTACACACCCGCCCACACTACTCCCCCGCCCACACTACTCCCCCGCCCACACTACTCCCCGCCCACACTACTCCCCCGCCCACACTACTCCCCCGCCCACACTACACACCCGCCCACACTACTCCCCCGCCTACACTACTCCCCCGCCCACACTACTCCCCCGCCCACACTACTCCCCCGCCCACACTACACACCCGCCCACACTACTCCCCCGCCCACACTACTTCCCCGCCCACACTACTCCCCCGCCCACACTACACACCCGCCCACACTACTCCCCCGCCCATACTACTCCCCCGCCCACACTACTCCCCCGCCCACACTACTCACCCACCCACACTACACACCCGCCCACACTACTCCCCCGCCCACACTACTCCCCCGCCCACACTACTCCCCCGCCCACACTACACACCCGCCCACACTACTCCCCCGCCCACACTACTCCCCCGCCCACACTACTCCCCCGCCCACACTACACACCCGCCCACACTACTCCCCCACCCACACTACTCCCCCGCCCACACTACTCCCCCGCCCACACTACTCCCCCGCCCACACTACTCCCCCGCCCACACTACACACCCGCCCACACTACTCCCCCACCCACACTACTCCCCCGCCCACACTACTCCCCCGCCCACACTACTCCCCTGCCCACACTACTCCCCCGCCCACACTACACACCCGCCCACACTACTCCCCCACCCACACAACTCCCCCGCCCACACTACTCCCCCGCCCACACTACACACCCGCCCACACTACTCCCCCACCCACACAACTCCCCCGCCCACACTACTCCCCCGCCCACACTACTCCCCCGCCCACACTACACACCCGCCCACACTACTCCCCCACCCACACTACTCCCCCGCCCACACTACTCCCCCGCCCACACTACTCACCCTAGGCCACTCCCAGCCTGGCCAAACCCTTTAAATAAATATCGGAAAGTGAAGGTAGTGGTCCCGGGCCAACTACCCGGCCGGGGTTTAGATCGATGGTTCCGCCGATAATATTTTCACACAACGGAACTCGTCGGTAATTGGATTTTAATGGCTTTTCAAACCCCGATTATTACGTGTGTATTTCACGGTGGTGAGATCTGCGAGGTCGGTCGGTCTGAGACCGTGTTCACCTGTGATTGTCTCCACGGTCGGGTGGTAGCTCCCTGGCCCCGTCATTCAAACCATTAAACCTTTGATTCTGTTCCTTAGTTTTTTATCACATGTCTTTTTAAACTTTAATAACTTTATTTAATCTAATTATTTATATATGTTTCAATGATAAGTTTTCTGTGATTCACATGAGTACAGTTTCTACACGAACTTCCTCATCTTGCTCTTACCAACTTTGAGTATTCTGAACTTTGATAATTCCATTTAGGATCTTTAATGTCGTTAACATGCCCATCTAGTGTTTCGTCAGTAAGGAGGGTCCATGCCGTAGCTGTATATTCAAGATTTTGACGCACATTAGAAACAGAATGAGCCCTAATATCTTGTGATACTCTACGTATTAATACTCCCAAATTCACTTAAATTTGGGAACACTTTGTTCCCAAATAAATAGGAACTTATTTCCCCACATGACCACTATTCTGAACACACACGATTCTCAAACTTAAGTACGGCTTCTTGAGGGGGAAGAGGGTCAAATATTTCTTGACAAACAAGGAAGATGCAGTCTTTATTGACCCTTATCCAAGCCTCTGAGAGTTCTTCTCTATCAAGTGAAGAGTTTAACACTATACCAAAAGGTTTTTACCAGAAGTGATAAATCAATGGCACGCGTGCCTAAAGTGGCACGCGAATTGCTTTGTGTTGGTCCCTTGACAAGCAGCGCCGCACCTCGATTCTTTAACCCCACCCATAAAAATTATATATATATATATATATATATATATATATATATATATATATATATATATATATATATATATAATTATATATATATAATTATATATATATATATATATATATATATATATATATATATATAATTATATATATATATATAATTATATATATATATATATAATTATATATATATATATATATATATATATATATTTATATATATATATATATATAACTTTATCATTTCAACATTAGCTTTATCATTTCATAAGAAAAAAATTAGAGAAAATCTATTAATTCAGGAAAACTTGGTTTATTAGGCAAATCGGGCCTTGCATAGTAGGCTGAGAAGCGAGTTCTGGCTACTAGGTACGACATATATATATATATATATATATATATATATATATATATATATATATATATATATATATATGTCGTACCTAGTAGCCAGAACGCACTTCTTTGCCTACTATGCAAGGCCCCGATTTGCCTAATAAGTCAAGTTTTCCTGAATTATTATATTTTCTCAAATTTTTTTCTTATGAAATAATAAAGCTACCCATTTCATTATATATGAGGTAAATTTTTTTTTATTAGAGTTAAAATTAACGTAGATATATGACCAAACCTAACCAACCCTACCTAACCTAACCTAACCTATCTTTATAGGTTAGGTTAAGTTAGGTAGCCGAAAAAGTTAGGTTAGGTTAGGTTAGGTAGGTTAGGTAGTCGAAAAACAATTAATTCATGAAAACTTGGCTTATTAGGCAAATTGGGCCTTGCATAGTAGGCTGAGAAGTGCGTTCTGGCTACTAGGTACGACATATATATATATATATATATATATATATATATATATATATATATATATATATATATATATATATATATATATATATGTGTGTGTGTGTGTGTGTGTGTGTGTGTGTGTGTGTGTGTGTGTGTGTGAACAAGCCTGAATGGTCCCCAGGACAATATGCAACTGAAAACTCACACCCCAGAAGTGACTCGAACCCATACTGCCAGGAGCAACGCAACTGGTATGTACAGGATGCCTTAATCATCTTATATATATATATATATATATGACCGAAAAAGTAAGATTAATAATTCTAACATGAATTTTCTCGATCTTTCGTACGTTTCTTTTCACTGTTGGTGGTAATTCAAAAATCAATTCTCCAAAATTCATTTTTAATTCATTTTAGACTAGAAATAAAAATGAATTTTGGAGAATTGATTTTTGAATTACCACCAACAGTGAAAAGAAACGTACGAAAGATCAAGAAAATTCGTGTTAGAATTATTAATCTTACTTTTTCGGTCATATTTAATAATATATGTCTACAGGAAAGACTGCTACCAAAATATACTAATATATATATATATATATATATATATATATATATATATATATATATATATATATATATATATATATATATATATATATATATAGGGGTACCACCACTTGTTTAATTAAAGGGACCCACATCCTCGAAGAAGAAAATAAATAGTGTTCAGAGAAGACCTTGTGGATTCTCACTGAATACTTTAATCTTTTCCTCTCCTACCACCCCTATTATTTTCATATATATATATATATATATATATATATATATATATATATATATATATATATATATATATATATATATATATATATATTGTGACGATAATCTCCTTCAAGAGATTGAGCCTGCTCTTCCCTCCACAATTACGTCGTTGGAATTATATAAAACTACTATGGAAGAAATGTCCAACAACGACAACAACACCAGCAAGGTTTGCCAGAGCGCAAAACGTATGCAGCCAGACACCTGTTCAGACTCAAACCGCCAAACTACCTGTTGATCGCTACCGGCTCCGCTGATTGGTCGCCGGTCTGGCTGCACCTGCACTCGCCCCCCCATACTACTTGATGTCTGGGGTCGCCACGACCTCAGACCTGAGAATGTTCAGTGCTTTCGTGGTTACCACTCCTCCCGGCTAGACGTTAGCGTGTACTGAGAGAGGTGGTAGCTTAAAGCCAATATTCCAGCACCTTCCCTTTATTTTGTGTTGCACTTCTTGTTATTTTATCTTAACGTAACTTTTCATTGTGTCATTTAATTATTCTTATTATTTTGATTGATTGATTTTATTATAAGAATTTGTTTGTCCATTTTTTCATGTTTTGATTTATTTAACGTAATTAAAATTTCATTGTTAAAATTTACTTGTGTTTTGTGTGTCTTCTCCTTACCTTACCACAGACGAAGTTCCAGTTTTCTATTTTTTTTTATAACTATGTGACGAGGCCATACCCCTAGCCTTAAACAGCCGAACACCAACGCGTTACCGTCACAAGTTATATGGGGGCCTGTCCTAGGAGCTTCACTCAGGTACTGGTGCCAAGTGGTAATTTATGGTAAGCGTATTTAACTTTGTTAACGTAGCTTTACTATTTTTCATATTCAATTTCATTTTTTATAAGGTGCGGTGTATTGTGCATTACAAGAGTAACATATAGTGAAGGTGAGACAACTTTGGATTACGTGGTGACTGTAGGCCGCAGTCATACTCTTAATTGGTCATCTCTCCCTCCGTGTTATTACTCGTATTTACCATCTATGTCCCTTGAATATTTCTCATTCTGACAGATCATCATATTGGTACCCTGGTACTGTGGTCTGCCCCGGGTCAAGAGTACCCAATCTTCTGCAATCTGACTGTAGGAGGACAAAGAGGGCCATAGTTCCTCTAGCTCGAACTTTAGTTGCTGAATTGGGACCTCAGCAGCAGTTCTCGTCACCAGTTGACACCTCGCACCCCTACACGTCAGTCAGAGATGATGATACATACAACGGTAGGGAATTAGCTTATTTTTTCAGAGCACAAAAGTTCGCTAATTCTGTAAGTATCATATTAAATTCAGTAGGAAAAACTTGCTTTATGTCCTATAGAGACGTGGCAAGGTATGCCTACATCCTTGGACTACCAATTTTACTTTTGAAGCATTTAACTGTTTCATTTGTTTTCGAAACTCTGTTTCATTTGTTAGTAGGATTTTCTTGCCCTTATCCTCTTACATGAGTTCCGGGTACAAGATTTCCTGCGCCCTTGATTTAATTTAATCATTTAACATCTTTTACTTAACTTTAATTGTTAAAGATCTCACAGGATAGGTACCAGTTGCCACGTTGTCCTGTTTCTGACATTCACTATTGAATATTTGTGTACCTTTATTTGCTAATTTCACAATGTTTCGTCTCCAAGCTTTCCGTACAAATCCAGCAGGTGAAATAGGGACTTTAAGTCGTGCCAAGAGGACTGAATTACAAACTCTTGCACATGAGTATCAACTAGAAGTTCCCTACCAAGCCAACAAAAATGACCTACACAACCTGTTGCTGGATTACTATTTAGAGCAAGGTAAGATAGACTCTGAAACTCATGAAACTTACTATATTACAGATAAAACTGATTTGGCGACGATGAAACTCAAACTAGAGCTGGCCAAGATTGAAGAACGAACAGCTGCCATACGGAGGGAAGAACAAGAACGAGAAATCACCCTCAGAGAACGCGAAGCTGCTTTGAGAAGAGACGAACAAGAACGCGAGGCCGCTTTGAGGAGAGACGAACAAGAACGCGAAGCCGCTTTGAGGAGAGAAGAACACGAACGTGAGGTCGCATTACTCCGTGAACGTGAACGCGTACAGCTTGAAACCAAACAACGCGAGTTGGAAATACAACGCGAACATGACAAGCAACAAGCGACTCTAGCTCTAGAGTGTCGTCAACGCGAAATCGCCTTGGAAACTTCACACTTCACTCAACGCCAGCAAGCTACTGCCAATCTTCCCGTCAGTTTTAATATATCACATGCAAGTAAGTTAATGCCATCCTTTGTAGAAGCAGAAGTTGATGTGTTCTTTACCACCTTTGAAACCCTTGCTAATCAACTCAGTTGGCCTGTCGACCAATGGGCCACACTTCTCAGAGTCCATCTTACAGGTAGAGCTGCAGTCACACTCAGTACTTTGGCGTCTGAGAATGACTACCACACTCTGAAACAAGCAGTGTTGGACGCCTACCTCCTCTCTACTGAAAGTTATAGAAGGAAATTCTGTGACCACCTGAAGGCAAGTACCACTACCTTCCTCGAGTTTGCTAACACGAAACGGAGGTATTTCATGAAATGGCTGGAAGCAGCACATGTCTCTACTTTTACAGAACTCGTCAACCTGATGCTTGTTGAAGAATTCTTGAGACGTGTGCCACCTCCTGTCCGCCTCTACTTAGCAGATAAAGAAGAAACCGACTACCTGAAGTGTGCTAAGTCGGCTGACACTTACAGCCTCATCCACCGGCTGACACCCGAACCATCCTCCAGTAAGAAGTCGTGGTACAGTTACGAGAAGGTGAGCCCCGATCAAGCTGGTTCACAACTGTACTGCAAGTATTGTAGACTCTATGGACATACCATAGACAAGTGTGGTAAGTCTCAATACAAGGGAACCACTGACCAACAAAGACCCAAACCAACTCCTCCTAAGTCCGGTAAGCCTGTGATGAATGTTGGTGTTGATGTTAATGATCTTTCTCTTTTCAGTAACCACCTGTATACTGGAACTGTCTCTGCCAACGGTTCAAATCCGGAGGGACGTTTCAAATTGAAGATCTTGAGGGACGCAGCGGCTCTACAATCGATCATCTTGAAGTCGGCTGTGCCCAACATCGTCTACACCGGAGAAACAGTCTTCATCACTGACCTCACTGCTACCACTCCATACCCTCTCGCCAGAGTCCACCTGGATTGTCCCTACGTGAACGGGGAAGTCCAAGTCGCCGTCAGGGAAAAGCCTTTTCCCATGCCTGGAGTGCAACTTCTCCTAGGCAACGACTTGGCAGAAGACCTGCAACCGACCAACCTGATCGTCATGGACAAACCCCAGGTGTGTAACTCTGTGCCAATAAACCCTATTCTAGAGTATGTTCCAGCAGAGGTTCAAGAGAGTGATGAAGTTTCTCCTCCGGTTCTCGTGACCACCCGTGCACAAGCCGCACGTCCACAGCCAGCTGACTACTGCTACCGCTGTCCCTCAAGACCCTCAGAAACTCCCCCCGCATCTGACCAAGTTGGAGTTCCGTAAGCTGCAGAGGGAAGATCTTACTTTAACACCATTGTTTTTCCAGGCTGAGACTCAACCCGACAGTATTCCTGGGTTCTTCCTAGAGAACGACTTGCTCTACCGCAGATATAGACCCAGTAAACTGAAGGAGGAGGACGATTGGGCCAACATCGAACAACTTGTGATTCCCACCAGCCTGCGGCCCACTATTCTACACCTGGCCCACGGAGCATTCTCCCACTACGGCTTCAACAAGACTTACCATGGGATTCGTCAAGACTACTACTGGCCAGGTATGGTAAATAACGTCAAACAGTACGTAAAACAGTGTCATACATGTCAGATGGCAGGCAAACCGAACGTCTCCATTCCCAGAGCACCACTGATTCCCATACAGGTGCCTGCGGAACCTTTCCACAGACTCATAATAGACTGTGTTGGTCCTTTACCTCGGACCAGTTCAGGTAACGCCTACATCCTAACCATCCTGTGTCCTACCACCAGATTTCCCATAGCAGTTCCAGTGAAGAACATCACGGCTGCTACGGTTATCAAACATCTATTGAAGATCTTCACTCAATACGGATTTCCCAGGGAGATTCAAAGTGACTGTGGTACCAACTTCACCAGTGATCTCTTCAAAAGGACACTGGAGGAGTTCAACATCAAACAGGTATTGTCCAGCCCCTATCATCCTGCTTCACAGGGTTCTCTTGAACGTAGTCATCAGACCATCAAAGCACTCTTGAAAAAGTTTTGTAGTGAAACCTTGAAGGATTGGGATAAGCAGATTGACCTTATAATGTGTATTTTCAGAAGTCTCCCCAATGAGTCCCTAGGAGTATCTCCTTATGAGATGCTCTACGGCCGTAAGTGCCGTACTCCCCTTAAGGCTTTCAAAGACTCTCTCAGAGATGCCACCTTCAGTGAGCATCAGAATGTGCCCCAGTTTCTTCAAAACCTTCAACACATTCTAGAGAGAGTCCACCGCTTTGCCCATGATAATCTATTGAAAGCCCAGGTGAGAATGAAGACTCATTACGACCAGACCAGCAAAGTAAGAAAATTCAAGCCGGGAGACTTCGTCCTTGCCTATTTCCCTATCCCAGGTTCACCTTTACAAAACAGGTTTTCAGGACCCTACTGCGTCAAAGAGTGCAGGAATAATAACAACTACGTAATAGAGACTCCAGATAGGCGGCGGAAGACCCAGCTGTGCCACGTCAACCTCCTGAAGCAATATAATGGTACTCCTCCCACTGTCCTGACTAACTATTCTACTTTCACAGAACCCTACATCCACAGTGAGACCTTCCCGGCTTCTCCTCCCGAAAGCACTGACAAGGAGTCAGCGCTTTCTAATTCCGAAATCCTTAATGATCTTCCCAAATACTTTCAGGATAATCATAGTGCACCTCTCGTCAAGATCTTCAGAGAACATCAAGAGTTGTTCCGAGATGATCCCCAAGAGTGTAATGTTACCCAGCACGACATCCAACTGCTCCCCGACACCCGGCCGATTCGTCAACCCTTCTACCGAATCAGCCCGAGCAAGAAGGAAGTCATGCGTGCTGAGGTGCAATACCTCTTGGATCATGGACTGGCTACACCTTGTGAGTCCCCCTGGGCCTCACCTTGTATCTTGGTGCCCAAACCCCAAGGTAAGGTGCGGTTGTGCACTGACTATCGTAAACTGAACTCTGTCACTGTCAAGGATGCTTACCCCTTGCCAAGGATAGATGACATCCTTGATGCCATTGGTAGTGCCCAGTACTTGTCCCAAGTGGACTTGCTTAAGGGGTACTATCAAGTGTGTCTAACGGAGCGCGCTAAAGAGATATCTGCCTTCATCACTCCTTTTGGACTTTTCAGATATGAACGCCTTCCTTTCGGACTATGTAATGCCCCGGCCACCTTTCAAAGAGCTGTCAACCGTGTCATCCAGGGCTTGGATAACACATACGCCTACCTGGACGATATCGTCGTAGCCTCCAACTCCTGGAGTGAACATCTGCTCCAGCTGCGACGTCTGTTCTCCAAGCTCCTGACAGCCGGCCTCACCATCAACCTGGGCAAGTCCACTTTTGCGAAAGGTAAAGTGCGTTATCTGGGTCATGTTATTGGGAGTGGCAGCATAGCTCCGTTAGACTCACACACTCAAGCCATCCAACAGTATCCACAGCCTACCACCAGGAAGCAGCTCCTGCGCTTCCTTGGTCTTGCCTCTTACTACCGTAGGTTTGTGAGGAATTTCAGTACAGTCGCCACACCTCTAATTCTATTAACCAGTCCCAAGCAACGGTATAATTGGACCATACAGCAAACCGTTGCTTTCGAACAACTCAAATTCCTCCTCTGTTCTAACCCCATTCTCGCCTCTCCAGATATCACCAAGCCTTTCGTCCTTCATGTCGACGCCAGTGGTACCGGCGTTGGTGGTGTCCTGATGCAACAACGAGGCGAGGAGGTTCTACCTGTCAGCTACTACAGCTACAAACTGAAACCACACCAGAGGAACTACAGCACTATTGAAAAGGAGCTACTATCCATCGTCCTGAACCTCCAACACTTCGCTCCGTACCTACAAGGCGCCAGATCTACCACCATCTTCTCAGACCACAACCCTCTCCGCTTCCTACATCAAGCCCAATTCTCCAACCAGCGTCTTCTACGATGGGCTCTGTATTTACAAGACTTCAACCTGGAGATCCGCTATATCAAGGGTTCTGACAACACCATAGCCGATGCCCTCTCCAGAGTTTATGAAGTAGAAGCGACTCCATCCATTACTCCACCACATAACGACGTACTTCTTCCAGAACCGCAGGCTTCGGGGGAGAGTTGTGGCGATAATCTCCTTCAAGAGATTGAGCCTGCTCTTCCCTCCACAATTACGTCGTTGGAATTATATAAAACTACTATGGAAGAAATGTCCAACAACGACAACAACACCAGCAAGGTTTGCCAGAGCGCAAAACGTATGCAGCCAGACACCTGTTCAGACTCAAACCGCCAAACTACCTGTTGATCGCTACCGGCTCCGCTGATTGGTCGCCGGTCTGGCTGCACCTGCACTCGCCCCCCCATACTACTTGATGTCTGGGGTCGCCACGACCTCAGACCTGAGAATGTTCAGTGCTTTCGTGGTTACCACTCCTCCCGGCTAGACGTTAGCGTGTACTGAGAAAGGTGGTAGCTTAAAGCCAATATTCCAGCACCTTCCCTTTATTTTGTGTTGCACTTCTTGTTATTTTATCTTAACGTAACTTTTCATTGTGTCATTTAATTATTCTTATTATTTTGATTGATTGACTTTATTATAAGAATTTGTTTGTCCATTTTTTCATGTTTTGATTTATTTAACGTAATTAAAATTTCATTGTTAAAATTTACTTGTGTTTTGTGTGTCTTCTCCTTACCTTACCACAGACGAAGTTCCAGTTTTCTATTTTTTTTTATAGCTATGTGACGAGGCCATACCCCTAGCCTTAAACAGCCGAACACCAACGCGTTACCGTCACAATATATATATATATATATATATATATATATATATATATATATATATATATATATATATATATATATATATATATATATATATATATATATATATAAGTTTGTGAGGGTACCACCTCTGGTGCCAATGTGGGGACCCATAGCCTCGGAGAAGAAAATAAAAAGTATTCAGAGGAGACCTTGTGGTTTCTCACTGAACACTAATATTATCTTCTCCTACCACCCCCATTCTTTTGTATGTACACATATATATTTACTTTATTTGAACTTTGTTACAAAAAAGAAGTTACATATGGGTTACAAAGATGGTTATCATAAGTTGTCGAGTTTCTCCAGCTCCTCAGATGGCGGGCAGGAACCCTGGATGCAGTGCGCATTTCCCCTCTGTATCGCCACACTGAGGCGCTGGAAAAGAAAGCTTGCAGCTCTCGGGTCCCTTGTTGTTTCAATGAGCCTAGAACCCAGTTCCTTCAAAAAACTGGTAGCACTTTTACCCCAGGCGCCGAGTGTCTCAGAAGCAATGGGGACAAAATTGTAGTGGTGATCCAGTTCTCTATACTTACGGGATTTGGCTGCTTCCCTGTGGGTGGCAGCGCCACCTGGTTGTGCAACACTGAGGTTAATGTAGGTGTTAGCCAGGGTTGATACGCACGTGTAGTCCCATACCAACTGCTTGCCATTCTTCCAGGGGTTCACTGTGATACCATCCGGGCGACCAATAAGAGCATCAGAGTTACGGGGCGTTAGGTAACGGGGCTCTCTTTCAGCTGGGCATCCAGCTGTGGTGAGGCTCCTCTTGATGATGTCGTTAACTTCACTGTGCCTCGAGTGCCATCCCCCTGTGCTTTGGCAGAGTAGGCCATGGTGGCCGTACCTGTCAGCCACCACCTCGCCGCAAATACACCTATATCTGGTGTGGATTGGGGCAGCAAGGCGGAGGGCCACAGCAATTCGGAGGGCGTGTGGTGTGAGACGCGTGCCAGTTGCCGACATTGGGGTTGCTAACAGGAAATCCCCTGCATGTGGTGCTGCTACTGCTGTGAGGCGAGCAATGTCGTGTTGTGTTGTTGCAGCACCCAGGCACTCTGCAGCAACTTGGTCTACAATGGGGCCATCCCAGCTGGATTGCTTGTGGGCTTTTGGGGATGGTGGTTGAGGTGATTGGCCTGCACGAGAGGCCCACTCTGTGGCACAGCGTGTAAAATTGGGATCATGTACACCTGCCAGCTGATGTAAGTGGGCAGGTAGAATTTCCTTCACAAGGTCGTCGGATGCTGATAAGGATTTTGATATATATAGCATATATATATATACAGCATATATATATATACAGCATATATATATATATATATATATTATATATATATATATATATATATAGCCTCTAGGAAGCGAACTTTTTCTTGTGTCCTCTTAATGTTCATTTTTTGTATAAAATCAGATATGTAACTGTATAACCTTGCATAATAAAGTGTACATCATAATAAAAAAAAAAGGGGGTGGTAGGAGAAGTGAACACTCTTTCGTATTCAGAGTTAAATGTCAAGTTTTTCCCTGAGTGCTCTGTGTTCCCTTCTCTGAGGCTGTGGGTCCCTATAATTACACCAGTGGTGGTACCCCCCTATATATATATATATATATATATATATATATATATATATATATATATATATATATATATATGCAAACAAGCCTGAATGGTCCCCAGGACTATATACAACTGAAAACTCACACCCCAGAAGTGACTCGAACCCATACTCCCACAACTGGTATGTACAGGGACGCCTTAATCCGCTTGACCATCACGACCGGACATAAGGAAGTGATAGCCGAGGCTATATGAACCACTTCCCCGCCGGCACTCGGATGGCAATCTTGGGCATAGCATTTTATCAAATCACCTCATTCTTTGGGGCACACGTGAGGAACACAAATGCAAACAAGCCTGAATGGTCCCCAGGACTATATACAACTGAAAACTCACACCCCAGAAGTGACTCGAACCCATACTCCCACAACTGGTATGTACAGGGACGCCTTAATCCGCTTGACCATCACGACCGGACATAAGGAAGTGATAGCCGAGGCTATATGAACCACTTCCCCGCCGGCACTCGGATGGTAATCTTGGGCATAGCATTTTATCAAATCACCTCATTCTTTGGGGCACACGTGAGGAACACAAATGCAAACAAGCCTGAATGGTCCCCAGGACTATATACAACTGAAAACTCACACCCCAGAAGTGACTCGAACCCATACTCCCACAACTGGTATGTACAGGGACGCCTTAATCCGCTTGACCATCACGACCGGACATAAGGAAGTGATAGCCGAGGCTATATGAACCACTTCCCCGCCGGCACTCGGATGGTAATCTTGGGCATAGCATTTTATCAAATCACCTCATTCTTTGGGGCACACGTGAGGAACACAAATGCAAACAAGCCTGAATGGTCCCCAGGACAATATACAACTGAAAACTCACACCCCAGAAGTGACTCGAACCCATACTCCCACAACTGGTATGTACAGGGACGCCTTAATCCGCTTGACCATCACGACCGGACATAAGGAAGTGATAGCCGAGGCTATATGAACCACTTCCCCGCCGGCACTCGGATGGTAATCTTGGGCATAGCATTTTATCAAATCACCTCATTCTTTGGGGCACACGTGAGGAACACAAATGCAAACAAGCCTGAATGGTCCCCAGGACTATATACAACTGAAAACTCACACCCCAGAAGTGACTCGAACCCATACTCCCACAACTGGTATGTACAGGGACGCCTTAATCCGCTTGACCATCACGACCGGACATAAGGAAGTGATAGCCGAGGCTATATGAACCACTTCCCCGCCGGCACTCGGATGGTAATCTTGGGCATAGCATTTTATCAAATCACCTCATTCTTTGGGGCACACGTGAGGAACACAAATGCAAACAAGCCTGAATGGTCCCCAGGACAATATACAACTGAAAACTCACACCCCAGAAGTGACTCGAACCCATACTCCCACAACTGGTATGTACAGGGACGCCTTAATCCGCTTGACCATCACGACCGGACATAAGGAAGTGATAGCCGAGGCTATATGAACCACTTCCCCGCCGGCACTCGGATGGTAATCTTGGGCATAGCATTTTATCAAATCACCTCATTCTTTGGGGCACACGTGAGGAACACAAATGCAAACAAGCCTGAATGGTCCCCAGGACTATATACAACTGAAAACTCAGTGAGTTTTCTCAGTGGGGTGTGAGTTTTCAGTTGTATATAGTCCTGGGGACCATTCAGGCTTGTTTGCATTTGTGTTCCTCACGTGTGCCCCAAAGAATGAGGTGATTTGATAAAATGCTATGCCCAAGATTACCATCCGAGTGCCGGCGGGGAAGTGGTTCATATAGCCTCGGCTATCACTTCCTTATGTCCGGTCGTGATGGTCAAGCGGATTAAGGCGTCCCTGTACATACCAGTTGTGGGAGTATGGGTTCGAGTCACTTCTGGGGTGTGAGTTTTCAGTTGTATATAGTCCTGGGGACCATTCAGGCTTGTTTGCATTTGTGTTCCTCACGTGTGCCCCAAAGAATGAGGTGATTTGATAAAATGCTATGCCCAAGATTACCATCCGAGTGCCGGCGGGGAAGTGGTTCATATAGCCTCGGCTATCACTTCCTTATGTCCGGTCGTGATGGTCAAGCGGATTAAGGCGTCCCTGTACATACCAGTTGTGGGAGTATGGGTTCGAGTCACTTCTGGGGTGTGAGTTTTCAGTTGTATATAGTCCTGGGGACCATTCAGGCTTGTTTGCATTTGTGTTCCTCACGTGTGCCCCAAAGAATGAGGTGATTTGATAAAATGCTATGCCCAAGATTGCCATCCGAGTGCCGGCGGGGAAGTGGTTCATATAGCCTCGGCTATCACTTCCTTATGTCCGGTCGTGATGGTCAAGCGGATTAAGGCGTCCCTGTACATACCAGTTGTGGGAGTATGGGTTCGAGTCACTTCTGGGGTGTGAGTTTTCAGTTATATATATATATATATATATATATATATATATATATATATATATATATATATATATATATATATATATATATATATATATATACTAATTATTATTATTGTTGCTAAAGGTTGGTTTTGAGATTTCAATGATTAGCTTGGTGACCTTACCTGACCACATCACAGGGGTTGGAGTAAGTCAGGCAGTAGTAAACAAAATGCCAAATCAACAGGTTGATCTTTCAGAAATAGTTTCCGTGATTACTGATGGTGCAGCACCCTGCATGGTCGGTACAGGTGTTGTAAATTGGTTTACAGGATATGTTGGACACCCTCTGGTAGATTTTCACTGTGTTGTACTCGAGGAAGTTTTGTGTACAAAATCTGGCCTTGAGGAACTTGAAGTTGTGATGAAAATTGTAAGCATAATTGGTAATATGATTAAAAACTATACTTTCAGAACATGCTGAACGAGAACAATTCGGTGAACACAAGACCACTTATGTTCAACAATGTTAGTTACTTTACTAAAGATTCTGTCCTTAAACGAAGTGCTGAGTATTTGGACGAAACGCGTTAGTTTTTGACCAATGAACATTTAATTTTAAGAATTATCAAACGTTTCATTTACAAATTATCAAATACCTTCATAGATTGATATATATATATATATATATATATATATATATATATATATATATATATATATATATATATATATATATATATATATATATATATATATATGTCGTACCTAGTAGCCAGAATGCACTTCTCGGCCTACTATATATATATATATATATATATATATATATATATATATATATATATATATATATATATATATATATATATTGTCCTCACGTATAAACGACATGAACACTACCTTGAGGTACTTCCGGGGCTTAGCGTCCCCGTGGCCCGGTCGACGACCAGGCCTCCTGGTTGCCGGACTGATCAACCAGGCTGTTGGACGCGACTGCTCGCAGCCTGACGTATGAGTCACAGCCTGGTTGATCAGGTATCCTTTGGAGGCTGCCCACTACATTATAAGGATCAGGCCAAACACTTAATGTTGTGTTGGTAACTGAAGAAACACAAGAATAAGGAACTTACCTAAGATTGGCGGATGTCTTGTCCTTTGAAGATGACCGCCTTAACTCTTACCTGTGATAACATGAAACACAATTATTAAATATACATTTTCAATCCTTATACACCGCAAGTAAATACAATCACCACATATGAATGACCACATTTTATTATATGTATTATATATGTATATTATATGTATAAAGTTTGGAAGAGTTGTTTACCTTGCGAAGGACGATGGGCTGAGGTACCTGGCCTGGTGCAGGTCGGATTGTGAGGGTAGTAAAGGGGGTAGTTGTTGACCCTATACTGCTTACGACCTGCTCACGTATAGTGGCTACGACCTGCCCACGTACACTGCCTACGACCTGTCCATGTACACTGCCTACGACCTGTCCATGTACACTGCCTACGACCTACCCTCGTACACTGGCTACGACCTGCCCTCGTACACTGCCTACGACCTGCCCACGTACACTGCCTACGACCTGCCAACGTACGCAAGAAACGGAAGTTCCTGCTACCCGGATTCCTTACACACTACACTTGCAAGCATTACACGTGTACGTCCTTGCAAGAGAAGGAACGAATAACCGGAGCACTCCGCGCAAGTGGCAACACCGCTGTAACTAGCCGCGTCAGCTGTTGGTCACTGTTACAACATCCGGCAACTGGAACTCAATGTTACTAAAACACTTACTGCTCTTTTCCGGCAGTAGTTGGCGGGGAAGTGTTTCCCTGTAACACTTAAAACACGTTTCCCAAACACTTGTCAGCACTCAACCACAGTCAACGTCTCAATGACCTGACCCGCGGATGCACGGTTGCCAGATCTAAAATGCTGAAAGTAGCGCGCTGAGGGTCTAAAAGTAGCGGATTTGTAATAAGAGTAGCGCAATTTTTTTAGTGAATGATATGGGTTTCAAAGTAATATATTTTGATATATAGAGTACACTACACGATGTTAATTGTTTTATTATTAATTTATTAATTTATTAATAAGTAGTAAGTACATAAAAATTATTAAAAAGTACAGTTTAGTCATAGGAGATTCCTAGATTGGAATTCATTACCAAATTTCAATATATCCAAGTATTTTTAGTGTGAAATGCTGTTATTATATGCATAAATTGTTGTTTTAATAATATTACGCTTAACCACTTGGGCTGGACGGTAGAGCAACGGTCTCGTTTCCTACAGGTCGGCGTTCAATCCCCGACCGCCCAAGAGATTGGGCACCATTCCTTTCCCTCGTTCCATCCCAAATCCGTATCCTGATCCCTTCAGAGTGCTATATAGTCGTAATAGCTTGGCGCTTTCACTTGATAGTTCCCCCCACCCCCCTGAATAACATTACGAGAGCAGTATTTACGGGCTATTCATGCCCGTGCCACCTCTTGGGTGGCTTAATCTTCATCAATCGAGAGCAGTACGTCCTAACCAGACATTATATGATGATATCCTCAACAGTTGATAAATAAAAGTAATTGCGGAACTCCAGTTATCTAATAGTTATCATAAATGGTATAAAACCTTATCATAAGCCAAGGGATTTGTAGATCAGTGTTTAAAGGGAATTCGGAAGTAATAATAACACAGCTGATGCCATCTGTCGGCAGACGAGAACACTATCAACTGGCTGGTCAACAGTGGCCATAAGGTACAGCTTACGCCATCTGTTGACATCAAATTACACCTATAACAAATTACCCCACAAAATACTACTAGCGCCATCTCTTTTTTTTCCAACGCACTATAAATAGTCAAACAGCAACCCATAAGGCGGGTTGTTGTGCTCGGGTAGGAGGTTCCAAGCTCCGCCCACAGATGGTATATGGGGGTGATAGGATCAGCTAAAGGCTCCATCCACTTAATAAATCATATTTATTCAGCACACCATCCTTGCTTATGACATTCTGCTTCAACTTTAATCTACCTAAAAAGTGAAATGTTAAGTATTTAAAAGTATTAATATAGTGATAATTAAATACTGCAGGACGTAACGAGTGTTACAGAAACATGGGCTGGCTACCTGACTTGTGACGTCATCAGTGGGGGTTGCCTCACACAAATAATGATACGCTGCTCTGCCCTCTTATTCCAGTAAATTATTCAGTTAGATGGAGATTTCTGTCAGGTGCAAAACAGAAATTGTTGTTCTTTTTCACAACAACCTTGTTGTTGTGCACAAGGACCTATTTCTTAGTTTAAATTTTATTCATAAAAGAGTGTTGGTGTTCCCCGCAACAGCCAATCACAGGAAGGTATTTCTGGAAGCTCGGCCTCCTTATGGACTCCGCACATCGCTCTAGCTCATGGCTCTGTTTCATCTCTTATATATACAAACTATGACTTTTTTCAGTTACTGTTATAATTAATAATAGGATATAAAAGTTTTTACACAAAATGGCTAAATTCTGCCATTAAATGGACTTTGTCTGGTTTACATACAAACATACACCAATTTATTACCATTCATCCATTATTAATTTCAAATGTAATGTATACTGTCTAGTTTTTTTCCTCTCGCCATTACTTGGTGCAATATTTGAAAGTTGTCTATTTATTTATCGATCTATCTATTATCTTGTATTTATATTTACAAGTTTCTGTGCTTGGAAGAAAACTCTGCATTGAATTGGGACTAATTTATTAAATAATATTATTTAGTATAAATAATATATACAATTATTACTAATTACAAATATTTATAGCTTAGTTACTTTCATGTAACTCGCAATCGTACATTCTTGACATTAATAGCCCAAATTAGCACATCTTGCTTTTAAATTAGCCCAAAAAGTAGCAAGTAGCGAAATTAAAAGTTTGGGAGCGCGGGGCTCTCAAAAGTAGCCCAATTCGCTACTTGTAGCCCAATCTGGCAACATTACGCATAGCGTTCAAAGGTCGTGGGGAGCCTACTTGTCCTCGCATTCAAAGATCCAAGCCCGTTAATCCAGCAACCAAACCCCTTGTTTATGGATGAAAAGCGATTTACACACGACTCACAACTGATGACGTCCGAACACTTCCGGAACAAGTGCTTCGCTCACGTCCTCTGTTCGAACCACAATTCTATAAATGCTTCACCCACGTGCTTCAAATACAAATAATCGCCAACAGAGCCTAAACACCTAACCTAACCTATGCCTAACTATACATATAATTTTGTTGTATAATAATATTAATATATTTATGAGAACAAACCAATTTTTAATACACAGTATGTTAAAATTTATGAATGTGTCTGGGGAGAACAGCTGCTGCTTTAACCAGCCTAGTGTGAGGATGGGTTGTCTGGGGGGAGGACGGCCGCTGCTTTAACCAGCCTAGTGTGAGGACGGGTTGTCTGGGGGGAGGACGGCTGCTGCTTTAACGAGCCTAGTGTGAGGACGGGTTGTCTGGGGAGAACAGCTGCTGCTTTAACCAGCCTAGTGTGAGGACGGGTTGTCTGGGGGGAGGACGGCCGCTGCTTTAACCAGCCTAGTGTGAGGACGGGTTGTCTGGTGGGAGAACGGCCGCTGCTTTAACGAGCCTAGTGTGAGGACGGGTTGTCTGGGGGGGAGGACGGCCGCTGCTTTAACGAGCCTAGTGTGAGGTCGGGTTTCAGTCTACTAGCCAAATGCTTCACTCATTCCTGTGTTCCAAGTGCATCTCTCTAAATGCTTCAACCACGCAATTTAAATGCAAATAGTTCAGCCGGTCCTCATAAACATTAGAAAAGCGGTCGTTTGATCAGCTGCCAATCCTTTTATTTACGAATGAAAACAATTCACACACGACTCACAACTGATGACGTTCGAATTTTTCTTGAACACTTTTCTCCTCACTTCCTGTGTTCGAATCTCACCTGTATAAATGCTTCACCCACATACTACACATATATATAACACGAGAGACATCTCCCGTCACGCAGGGTGCAGTCGCATCTCCATAGATCTCCAGTATCAGCTCTTGATACTGTTAATGGCTCAAAAGGGCCACCACTTACGGGCTATTCATGCCCGTGCCACCTTCTGGGTGGTTTAATCTTCATCAATCAATCAATCACTACACATATACGGGCTCACCATAGCCCGTGCTACTGGAACTTATTGTTCTGAGTAGCGAATCTTAAACAACATACTAAACATACAAATAATATTAAACAAAACTGAAACACTTAACCTAACCTAAGCCTAACCGTACACAATATTACAATATATACAAATATTAATTTATATTTGCGAAAATACAAATAAGACATTAACACTGATTATTTGCGTCTTCGTTGTGTGAAGGCCGCTTGGTGTCACAGCCTCACCCAAGCCGGTCGGCCGAGCGGACAGCACGCTGGACTTGTGATCCTGTCGTCCCGGGTTCGATCCCGGGCGCCGGCGAGAAACAATGGGCAGAGTTTCTTTCACCCTATTCCCCTGTTACCTAGCAGTAAAATAGGTACCTGGGTGTTAGT
>NC_091218.1:18516663-18526663 GCF_040958095.1 Procambarus clarkii | reverse complement strand
TAAGACCCACTCTTCACCACCACCATCACCACTAAAGACCCACTCTTCACCACCACCACCACCACCACCACCACCATCACCACTAAAGACCCACTCTTCACCACCACCACCACCACTTAAGACCCACTCTTCACCACCACCACCACCACTTAAGACCCACTCTTCACCACCACCACCACCACTTAAGACCCACTCTTCACCACCACCACCACCACTTAAGACCCACTCTTCACCACCACCACCATCACCACTAAAGACCCACTCTTCACCACCACCACCACCACTTAAGACCCACTCTTCACCACCACCACCACCACTAAAGACCCACTCTTCACCACCACCACCACCACTTAAGACCCACTCTTCACCACCACCACCACCACTAAAGACCCACTCTTCACCACCACCACCACCACTTAAGACCCACTCTTCACCACCACCACCACCACCACTTAAGACCCACTCTTCACCACCACCATCACCACTAAAGACCCAGTCTTCACCACCACCATCACCACTAAAGACCCAGTCTTCACCACCACCATCACCACTTAAGACCCACTCTTCACCACCACCATCACCACTAAAGACCCACTCTTCACCACCACCACCACCACCACCACCACCATCACCACTAAAGACCCACTCTTCACCACCACCACCACCACTTAAGACCCACTCTTCACCACCACCACCACCACTTAAGACCCACTCTTCACCACCACCACCACCACTTAAGACCCACTCTTCACCACCACCACCACCACTTAAGACCCACTCTTCACCACCACCACCATCACCACTAAAGACCCACTCTTCACCACCACCACCACCACTTAAGACCCACTCTTCACCACCACCACCACCACTAAAGACCCACTCTTCACCACCACCACCACCACTTAAGACCCACTCTTCACCACCACCACCACCACTAAAGACCCACTCTTCACCACCACCACCCCCACTTAAGACCCACTCTTCACCACCACCATCACCACTAAAGACCCACTCTTCACCACCACCACCACCACTTAAGACCCACTCTTCACCACCACCACCACCACTTAAGACCCACTCTTCACCACCACCACCACCACTAAAGACCCACTCTTCACCACCACCACCACCACTTAAGACCCACTCTTCACCACCACCACCACCACTAAAGACCCACTCTTCACCACCACCACCACCACTAAAGACCCACTCTTCACCACCACCATCACCACTAAAGACCCACTCTTCACCACCACCATCACCACTAAAGACCCACTCTTCACCACCACCACTTAAGACCCACTCTTCACCACCACCACCACCACTAAAGACCCACTCTTCACCACCACCATCACCACTAAAGACCCACTCTTCACCACCACCACCACCACCACTAAAGACCCACTCTTCACCACCACCACCACCACTTAAGACCCACTCTTCACCACCACCACCACCACTTAAGACCCACTCTTCACCACCACCACCACCACTTAAGACCCACTCTTCACCACCACCACCACCACTTAAGACCCACTCTTCACCACCACCACCACCACTTAAGACCCACTCTTCACCACCACCACTTAAGACCCACTCTTCACCACCACCACCACCACTAAAGACCCACTCTTCACCACCACCACCACCACTTAAGACCCACTCTTCACCACCACCACCACCACTAAAGACCCACTCTTCACCACCACCACCACCACTAAAGACCCACTCTTCACCACCACCATCACCACTAAAGACCCACTCTTCACCACCACCACCATCACCACTAAAGACCCACTCTTCATCACCACCACCACCACTTAAGACCCACTCTTCACCACCACCACCACCACTAAAGACCCACTCTTCACCACCACCATCACCACTAAAGACCCACTCTTCACCACCACCACCACCACTAAAGACCCACTCTTCACCACCACCATCACCACTAAAGACCCACTCTTCACCACCACCATCACCACTAAAGACCCACTCTTCACCACCACCATCACCACTAAAGACCCAGTCTTCACATCTAATATATTTCCTCGTGTTACTCTGAATGGTGATAATTGCAAATACATAAAAAGGTTGCAAGAAGAAAACCAAATTATATGAACATTCAATTTTCTACGCCTTGACTGCGGGTGTTTACTAACTGACAGATGTTTACTTAGCTGACAGATGTTTACTTAGCTGCCAGGTACATACTAAACTGACAGATCGCACATTGTCTGAAAACTAGAAAGGTGTCTTTAATGTCATATAGCTGTGTGGTTACCAGTCAGGTGTCTAGATATCTGGTTAGTCACAGGTGTCTAGATATCTGGTTAGTCACAGGTGTCTAGATATCTGGTTAGTCACAGGTGTCTAGATATCTGGTTAGTCACAGGTGTCTAGACATCTGGTTAGTCACAGGTGTCTAGATATCTGGTTAGTGACAGGTGTCTAGATATCTGGTTAGTCACAGGTGTCTAGATATCTGGTTAGTCACAGGTGTCTAGATATCTGGTTAGTGACAGGTGTCTGATTAGTGACAGATGTCTGGTTAGAGACAGGTGTTTGGCTACTACATAAGTGTTTAGATACCACAAAGTGAACACCAGACACCTGTCTGGCAACCAGGCAGGTGTGTGGGAAAACTAGACCAGGTGTGTACAAAACGACCCAAGTATTTATTTGGCTCGCACCTAAAATGCATTTCATCTCATTAAGCTATCAAAGGCGGCCGGTCCGGCCCAATTGTTCAGCCATATTGGCCGCCGCGACTATCGGCCTCTCTTTAGCCTGAAATTGTGCTAGCAATATTTGGAATATTACGTGTGTGTGTGGGGGGAAGTGAAGGTATAGAGGGGGAGAAGAGGGAGGAATAAATGAGGAATAAATGAGCAGTGGAATTAAAAAACAGAGGAAGTGGAGAGAGAGAGGTAGGTGCAGGATAAGAAATTAATGTTTCTACAGCCACTGTTAATTCGTGAATGTGGTCCTTTTGACTAATGGGGGGTAAGGTCTTCTACCATTGTTGTGGTGTGTTGGGGGTTCTATTATACATAAGGGGGTGAGGTGGGGAAGGTTAGGTTGTTGTTGTTTAAGATTTAGCTACTCAGAAGGAAGTGTCCATGTAGCACGGGCTATGGTGAGCCCGTAGACACTGGGAAGGGGAGGGGGGGGGGTTAAAGGTGTTTTTATAGCTTGTATGGTGGTAGGTGAGTGGGGGGGGGGCTGTATTCATACGGATGGGGCTGCAGCCCTTAGTTCACTCCTTCAATATTATGGAACCATATTTGACGCTTACATTGTGATGGCTTTCACACTCACTCACTCACTCACTCACTCACTCACTCACTCACTCACTCACTCACTCACTCACTCACTCACTCACTCACTCACTCACTCACTCACTCACTCACTCACTCCCTCTCTACCATCATATCCTCACCAACGAAGGATAAACTTGAGTATCTAACTTCTTTAAGACTCTTTTAGCAAGATTATGTGTAAATTCAGATTGAACGAATAACGATTCAACTTCCTTCTGATGTACAGATGTTGAAGCCATCAGTGAAGCCTCCAGCCTGGCTTCAACCTGTCAGGTAGTCTGTGCCTCGATTGTTTCAAGCGCGGGTTGGACATGTATATGAGTGGGATTGGGCGGTTATAGATAGGAGCTGCCTCGTATGGGCCAATAGGCCTTCTGCAGTTACCTGTGTTCTTATGTACCGGGTTATATCTGGTTAGTCACAGGTGTCTGAGTGAGCCTAGACACTCTCCAGCCTGGCTACTAGAAATTATTCATTTCTATCTCCTCTCAATATCTCCCATTTATCTCTTCCCGTATCTCTCCTGTCTATCTCCTAATAACATCTCTCTCCTCCCCCATCTCACTGTCTCTCTCTTCTTCCCCAACAATTCCCTCTCCTCCCCCTGCCCCCCTTACCTACTCATTTCCGATAACTCATTGGGCCTAAGTGGAAATGAACAAATCCACAAGGGCCGTGACGAGGATTCGAACCTGTGTCCGGGAGCATCCCAGACATTTGTTCATTTGATGCATCACGTTAGTGTGATCTGTGTGTGTGTGTCTAAGTGGAAATGTTGACATATTGGAAAGGTCATTTCAACCATCACTGTCTCTGTTACCTCTCTTCCCTTCTCTCTCTCTCCTCTCCGTTCATTACATTCTTCTTCTCCAAGACCTTCTTGAATTCTGCCCTATTCCTGCTTCTTCCTTCATTCTCGCTTTCCCTTCCTGATGCTCAGAACAGGAGCTGATTGGTCGGGTGTAAGGTCAACAAACGGTATATGATCCCTGTCTTCTGATTGGTTCCCGTAGGTGATACCTTCCGTCCCATTGGTCCAAAAGTCTCCACGCAGCTTCTGATTGGCTCACGCACCTAACACGTTACATTCCAGTTATTCCTTGCGGTCAAAACGTTCCTTGTGGATCTTTTTTCGCCCGATGATTGGTCCAAAGCCACTCTCGCAGTGAGCGCCTCTCCTCCTATTGGTTCTCACATTTACCAAGGATTACAAAGGATTTCAAAGGATTACAAACAGTAACAGACCATTAGATCGAAACTAGGATGTTTGTTTAGGTAAGGCTTATAGGAGTTCTAGACATGGAGAGTGGCGGATTTGAGAAGTGAGAAATGTTTACAAGTTTTTACTGTACCTCTGTGTGCTAAGTTGAACAGTCTGTACCACACTGTAACAGACTGAACAGTCTGTACCACATTTGAACAGACTGAACAGTGTGTACCACACTGTAACAGACTGAACAGTGTGTACCACACTGTAACAGACTGAACAGTCTGTACCACACTGTAACAGACTGAACAGTGTGTACCACACTGTAACAGACTGAACAGTCTGTACCACACTGTAACAGACTGAACAGTCTGTACCACACTTGAACAGACTGAACAGTCTCACACATTTCCGTCCAAGACGAAAATGTTTACTTAAGAATCATTGTTTCCGTGAAATTAGCCAGATTTTCAACCATTTTTAATCAAAACATCTATTTTAACAGTTATAAATATATATATATGAATGAATTTGATACAGAATAAATAGGTATTGGCTGCCACATACCTTCATATAGCTTTCAACATTTATATTTGATTTGTCTTAGTGTATATAAACTGAGAATTTATTGATTGATAAGCTTTAATTATTGGCCTAGAGTTCTGGGACTCTTGAACAGTCTGTAAAAGTAAAGCACATTCCGATGCCTAGGCCTATAGAGCTTCAGCAGATGCCTAGGCCTATAGAGCCTCAGCAGATGCCTAGGCCTATAGAGCCGTTTCCTGTGCGTGTATAACGACTCACGTTACCTGACTTCTTGAGGGTGATTAAGCCGCGAATCACCAAGTCTTAGGGTCGTTGGAGCTTCTCTCTCAGGTCTCTATCTCACTTATAAGGATTTATTCAACACATAAGAGCCCTGATAGACACATACACACACACTCTCTCGGGTTTGCTAGTGTCTGTCTGTCTGTCTGTCTGTCTGTCTGTCTGTCTGTCTGTCTGTCCAGTCGTGGCGAGACAGACAGGGACAGCGCTGCCCTTCGTCGTCAGCGTGCTGGGGCTCACCAGACAGCTCTACAGCTTCCTGTCATCGCTTACTCTTGCTATCTTCTCCCAGCTGTCTCCAGCTCAACAGTCAGTGACAGTTTGAGTGTTAGGTGTGCGTGCAGGAGTGTGTCTGGTGCTTGAGTGAGTGTCTGGTCTTTGAGTGAGTGTCTGGTTCCTGAGTGAGTGTCTGGTGCTTGAGTGAGTGTTTGGTGCGTGTGTCTGGTGCTTGAGTGAGTGTCTGGTGCTTGAGTGAGTGTCTGGTGCTTGAGTGAGTGTCTGGTGCGTGTGTCTGGTGCTTGAGTGAGTGTCTGGTGCTTGAGTGAGTGTCTGGTGCTTGAGTGAGTGTTTGGTGCGTGTGTCTGGTGCTTGAGTGAGTGTCTGGTGCTTGAGTGAGTGTCTGGTGCTTGAGTGAGTGTCTGGTTCCTGAGTGAGTGTTTGGTGCGTGTGTCTGGTGCTTGAGTGAGTGTTTGGTGAGTGTGTCTGGTTCTTGAGTGAGTGTCTGGTCTTTGAGTGAGTGTCTGGTGCTTGAGTGAGTGTTTGGTGCGTGTGTCTGGTTGTTGAGTGAGTCTCTGGTTGTTGAGTGAGTGTCTGGTTGTTGAGTGAGTGTCTGGTTGTTGAGTGAGTCTCTGGTTGTTGAGTGAGTGTCTGGTTGTTGAGTGAGTGTCTGGTTGTTGAGTGAGTGTCTGGTTGTTGAGTGAGTGTCTGGTTGTTGAGTGAGTGTCTGGTTGTTGAGTGAGTGTCTGGTTGTTGAGTGAGTGTCTGGTTGTTGAGTGAGTGTCTGGTTGTTGAGTGAGTCTCTGGTTGTTGAGTGAGTGTCTGGTTGTTGAGTGAGTGTCTGGTTGTTGAGTGAGTGTCTGGTTGTTGAGTGAGTGTCTGGTTGTTGAGTGAGTGTGTCTGGTGCTTGAGTGAGTGTCTGGTGAGTGTGTCTGGTGCTTGAGTGAGTGTCTGGTGAGTGTGTCTGGTGCTTGAGTGAGTGTCTGGTGAGTGTGTCTGGTGCTTGAGTGAGTGTCTGGTGAGTGTGTCTGGTGGTTGAGTGAGTGTCATAGTGTGTGCCTGTGACAGCTCCACTAACCATTCACTCCCTCACTCGTCCTCACCACCATCTCACACTCTACATTCATGTACTCATGAGGACATACTCATTATAGTGAGTCACACACCAGCCCCCTTGACCCCACACTACTCAGGTCCCGTTTAAATCCAGCCGCTCTTCCCACCTTTGTACCTATTCAGTATATTCTTGAAACCGGTTATTAAACTGTCTCATTCCACAACCCTATTCATAAATGGGTGCTTCTCTACATCACTTGGGTCATGATGGGAGCAAGACTAGATGTTAGGGAGCCGGTCGGCCGAGCGGACAGCACGCTGGCTTTGTGTTCCTGTGGTCCTGGGTTCGATCCCAGGCGCCGGCGAGAAACAATGGGCAGAGTTTCTTTCACCCTATGCCCCAGTTACCTAGCAGTAAAATAGGTACCTGGGTGTTAGTCAGCTGTCACGGGCTGCTTCCTGGGGGTGGAGGCCTGGTCGAGGACCGGGCCGCGGGGACACTAAAGCCCCGAAATCATCTCAAGATAACTCAAGATAGGGTATCTCCTCCCCTCTTCCACTCATTAATGGGTACCTTATCCCCATTTCCACGCCCATTTTTCTATAATGGGTCATTATCACTTTTCACAATAATTTGTCTCCCAGTTGGTTAACAAGTGACTCTCACACACTATATTTTCTATGCCGTTACTGAGGTAACCATCACTTTGGCTCATCCAATTATGTATACTTAACTATTCCTTGTATATTTGATCAAGGTTGCTCATGTATTACAAAGTTTTATCTTTGTTGCTGTAGTGCAGCAACCCGTTCTCACACTTTCTTACAGTCAATATTGACTTATTAAATACGTGCATATGTGACATACTAAACATATTAGTTTACCTTGAAGAGCTTCATAGAAAACACCGACCTTACCTAATCTTCTTAGTATGTTAAGATAAGCATCTTATTGCTTCGTAATTACAATTATTATAGGTATAGGTTAAGTCTTGCATAGCAATTACTCGCCCCAATGCCATCAATTATCAGGCCAATTATTACCCATATTTGCATGATACAATCATCCTAATGCCTCATGCTCTCCTTTGCCAAAATGATGTGATCATTCGCCTGCCAATAACAGGTCACATGGCTAATATATCAACAACCACACACAACAAGCCACAATCGCGTGGTTGGGTTCAAACAACCCGATCAAAGAGACAATTAGCGACCATCAGGTCAACTACAATCGACTTGAGAATGGTCCAGGACTGACCGAAACGTCGTCTTCCCTTCACTTTCTAGTGTGTGGTTTGGTCAACATATTTCAGCCCCGTTATTGTGACTCCTCGTCTGCAGACCATTAGTTAGTTGTAACGGGGTTGTGAAGGAGGGGTTCAGGGAGGCCCGAAGCTCAACTTTTTAATTTTATGTGTGAGTTAAGATATATATTTATTAACAACCGTAATCTACCGTAACGATTTGCCCCCAAAATATGTGTATCCTCTAAGCTAGTTACTTCACTCTCCTGGTTATCTTGAGGTTATCTTGAGATGATTTCGGGGCTTTAGTGTCCCCGTGGCCCGGTCCTCGACCAGGCCTCCACCCCCAGGAAGCAGCCCGTGACAGTTGACTAACACCCAGGTACCTATTTTACTGCTAAGTAACAGGGGTATAGGGTGAAAGAAACTCTGCCCATTGTTTCTCGCCGGCGCCTGGGATCGAACCCAGGACCACAGGATCACAAGTCCAGCGTGCTGTCCGCTCAGCCGACCGGCTCCCTGGTTAGACACTTATAACTATTATTCATTTAAGATTCCAATGTAAGACACCTTTCGGGTCCAATTACGTTGGCAATTACCAATGCATTGACGCCTCTCTGGCCCAATTAAAGTGCCAATTACCAAGGGAATACCTCTCCTGCTCTCATTAACCATTCAACACCCTCCCGTCCGTCACATAACTCTCACAGCCTCTCCCATAACTCTCACTCTCTGCCACAACCACCACCCGCACCACACACACACACACACACACACACACACACACACACACACACACACACACACACACACACACACACACACACACACACACACACAGCTAAGGTAAATAGAAAGCCACACAAAAAGTAAGTAGCATAAACAATGAGCTTTTAGCAGTGTGTACAAGAGTGGGCTCTTTCCCAGAGTCTAAACACCCGCTCTCAAGAGTTTGAAAGCCTCAGCCCCACGAATACACTTCTATCATTACATTCATATATATATATATATATATATATATATATATGTGTGTGTGTGTGTGTGTGTGTGTGTGTGTGTGTGTGTGTGTGTGTGTGTGTGTGTGTGTGTGTGTGTGTGTGTGTGTGTGTGTGTGTGTGTGTGTGTGTGTGTGTTAAATGCAGCTAGCACAGCATTATTTAACTTTTATCAAAAGTCCTAAAAATTACTGCCGTTATTATAGAAAACCTTCATAAAATATAACAAAAATATAACCCCAAAAAAAGGCCGCGAATATAACTGCCGTTTTCCTGCCAACGGATTAAATAATTCTGTCAGTCATCTCAGTTTATTAAATACAGTCAAGGCAATTTATAAATAAAAATAAATGTATGTTTTTTGTTTTATCTGCAATGGTATGCCACATATAAATCCGGTACGACAGTTTATGCCAGAAGCATCAGGCAGATATTAAGAGTGCTGGCGGACGTACGATACAATATATATGTACATATATGCATATATCTTCATGATTTATCACGTCATGAAGGCAATTTAAGCCACAAGTAAATCATTTTGAGTTTTGGGACTCTATAAGATTAATGATTTCGCGAAACTGTGAATTAAATTATAGACAGCCCATCAAAATCGCCTCGGCGATATTGACAACACAATCCTTATCAAAGTGATGGTGAGAAATGATGATAAATTACCCTCTGTTAAATATCTTTCAGAAAATACAAAATATAACATTCACGATTTTATGAGACAAACTTATCCTGTCAGAAGCGATTTCTCACAACTTATCTGTATAACAAACTCTGTTAAACCCACGTAATATATATATATATATATATATATATATATATATATATATATATATATATATATATATATATATATATATATATATATATATATATATATATATATATATATATATATATATATATATATATATATATATATATATATATATATATATATATATATATATAAAGGGGGGTGGTAGGAGAAGCGAACACTCTTTCGTATTCAGAGTTAAATTTCAAGTTTTTCCCTGAATGCTCTGTGTTCCCTTCTCTGAGGCTGTGGGTCCCTATAATTGCACCAGTGGTGGTACCCCCCTATATATATATATATATATATATATATATATATATATA
>NC_091218.1:18486663-18511663 GCF_040958095.1 Procambarus clarkii | reverse complement strand
TCAGGAATCTGTACACCTGTTGATTGACAGTTGAGAGGCAGGACCAAAGAGCCAGAGCTCAACCCCCACAAGCACAACTACATGAGTACACACAAAATCTTTACAAGGAAATAACATGATGAAAAAAGATGAAATATTCACACTGAATACCAACAGGCGAAGAGGAAATAGATGAAATCTAGAGACACAGATGACCATTGTAGTAGAACAAAATAATAAACATGCCATGTTCACAATATCAAAAGTAGGCATAACAGAAAAATAAACACGGGAGCCGCTGGAGGTTCTTGAGGTTATCTTGAGATGATTTCTGGGCTTTTTTAGTGTCCCCGCGGCCCAGTCCTCGACCAGGCCTCCACCCCCAGGAAGCAGCCCGTGACAGCTGATTAACACCCAGGTACCTATTTTAGTGCTAGGTAACAGGGGCATAGGGTGAGAGAAACTCTGCCCATTGTTTCTCGCCGGCGCCTGGGATCGAACCCAGGACCACAGGATCACAAGTCCAGCGTGCTGTCCGCTCGTCCGACCGGCTCCCCCAAGGAGAGAGAGGCAGGGCTCAGGAGCTGAAGCCCAGCAGTTACAGACAACTGACTACCAGGATTATCACTGAGATTACAGGAGCATATTTTACCAGCTCTCCCTCAGAGCTCGGAGATTACTTCACTTACATTTACGATTAGTTCAAAATAGTCAAAAGGGATTAAATTTAATGGAAGTAATCCCCGATAAAACGATACTATTAGGAATACAGATTAAGTCATCCAGATTTTGTTTCTCGCTTGTATAATGCCTTCATTTAGACTAATCATATTTTATTGTATTAATTGGAGATAATGTTAGCTGTATTGATAGTTTTATCTTCGAGACGTTCAGTATCTTTGCTTTACTTGCTGGTTTTATCTTTAAAAAAGATATGAAGGCTAATTTTCCAAAATGACCTAAACAACTATTGATTGTTAAGGGGGTTGAAAATGCTCCTCTTATGCTCCAGACTGATCATCATGCTTCTATAATGCTCCAGACTGATCATTATCACGCTTCTATAATGCTTCAGACTGATTATCATGCTTCTATAATGCTCCAGACTGATCATCATGCTTCTATAATGCTCCAGACTAATCATCATGCTTCTATAATGCTCCAGACTGATCATTATCATGCTTCTATAATGCTCCAGACTAATCATCATGCTTCTATAATGCTCCAGACTGGTCACCACGCTTCTATAATGTTCCAGACTAATCATCATGCTTCTATAATGCTCCAGACTGCTCACCACGCGTCTATAATGCTCCAGACTAATCATCATGCTTCTATAATGCTCCAGACTGATCATCATCACGCTTCTATAATGCTCCAGACTGATTATCATGCTTCTATAATGCTCCAGACTGATCATCATGCTTCTATAATGCTCCAGACTAATCATCATGCTTCTATAATGCTCCAGACTGATCATTATCATGCTTCTATAATGCTCCAGACTAATCATCATGCTTCTATAATGCTCCAGACTAATGATCATGCTTCTATAATGCTCCAGACTGGTCACCACGCTTCTATAATGCTCCAGACTAATCATCATGCTTCTATTATGCTCCAGACTGCTCACCACGCTTCTATAATGCTCCAGACTAATCATCATGCTTCTATAATGCTCCAGACTTATCGCCACGCTTCTATAATGCTCCAGACTGATCACCACGCTTCTATAATGCTCCAGACTAATCATCATGCTTCTATAATGCTCCAGACTGGTCACCACGCTTCTATAATGCTCCAGACGATCATCATGCTTTTATAATGCTCCAGACTGGTCACCACGCTTCTATAATGCTCCAGACTAATCATCATGCTTCTATAATGCTCCAGACTGCTCACCACGCTTCTATAATGCTCCAGACTAATCATCATGCTTCTATAATGCTCCAGACTTATCACCACGCTTCTATAATGCTCCAGACTGATCACCACGCTTCTATAATGCTCCAGACTAATCATCATGCTTCTATAATGCTCCAGACTGGTCACCACGCTTCTATAATGCTCCAGACTGATCATCATGCTTTTATAATGCTCCAGACTGGTCACCACGCTTCTATAATGCTCCAGACTAATCATCATGCTTCTATAATGCTCCAGACTGCTCACCACGCTTCTATAATGCTCCAGACTAATCATCATGCTTCTATAATGCTCCAGACTTATCACCACGCTTCTATAATGCTCCAGACTGATCACCACGCTTCTATAATGCTCCAGACTAATCATCATGCTTCTATAATGCTCCAGACTGGTCACCACGCTTCTATAATGCTCCAGACTGATCATCATGCTTTTATAATGCTCCAGACTGGTCACCACGCTTCTATAATGCTCCAGACTGATCACCACGCTTCTATAATGCTCCAGACTAATCATCATGCTTCTATAATGCTCCAGACTGGTCACCACGCTTCTATAATGCTCCAGACTGATCATCATGCTTTTATAATGCTCCAGACTGGTCACCACGCTTCTATAATGCTCCAGACTGATCACCACGCTTCTATAATGCTCCAGACTTATCACCACGCTTCTATAATGCTCCAGACTGATCACCACGCTTCTATAATGCTCCAGACTAATCATCATGCTTCTATAATGCTCCAGACTGGTCACCACGCTTCTATAATGCTCCAGACTGATCATCATGCTTTTATAATGCTCCAGACTGGTCACCACGCTTCTATAATGCTCCAGACTGATCACCACGCTTCTATAATGCTCCAGACTAATCATCATGCTTCTATAATGCTCCAGACTGGTCACCACGCTTCTATAATGCTCCAGACTGATCATCATGCTTTTATAATGCTCCAGACTGATCACCACGCTTCTATAATGCTCCAGACTGATCACCACGCTTCTATAATGCTCCAAACTAATCATCATGCTTCTATAATGCTCCAGACTGGTCACCACGCTTCTATAATGCTCCAGACTGATCATCATGCTTTTATAATGCTCCAGACTGGTCACCACGCTTCTATAATGCTCCAGACTGATCATCATGCTTCTATAATGCTCCAGACTGGTCACCACGCTTCTATAATGCTCCAGACTGGTCACCACGCTTCTATAATGCTCCAGACTGATCACCACGCTTCTATAATGCTCCAGACTGGTCACCACGCTTCTATAATGCTCCAGACTGATCACCACGCTTCTATAATGCTCCAGACTAATCATCATGCTTCTATAATGCTCCAGACTGGTCACCACGCTTCTATAATGCTCCAGACTGATCATCATGCTTTTATAATGCTCCAGACTGGTCACCACGCTTCTATAATGCTCCAGACTGATTATCATGCTTCTATAATGCTCCAGACATAATATATTGAGAGTATTTACCTTCCTGGTGAGGTGGTGGTAATTATCCACTTTGATGGCCCTCTGTAAGGGCCTCTCACAGCGCTCTTAAGGGGCTGTTAGACCCTAATAACAAGGTAAACATGACACTATTAACCACCACTAACGACTGTCACGCTCACATTAATTTGATGTATGTGTGACTGGATTTTCGTCAACTTCATGTGTGGTGTATTTGTTTTGTGTTTGCTACAGTTATTTGTTTCCTTGGGATGTTTGTTCTTGTTGTATGTTGTGTGTTGTATTGTGTTCTTGTTGTGTTGTATTGTGAGTCCTTGTTTTGTTGTCAAGCTCTGTTGTGTTGAGCTGCGTGTCTTTGTTGGATTGTATGCATTTGTTTTGTGCATACAAAACAAATTCTTATCCTTGTCATGCTCTTTGCAGTTTCATGTTATATTTTTATATATATATATGTTTCCCCGTGACGTGATATTCGTAGTTCACTTAACAACATACAGTTTGATACACATATTCAGTTATAAATCATTCATCATTTATCATTCTCCAGTCTCACGTGAAACTATCAATAGGTACATATAAAACCCCTGTACTCTCCCCATGGATTACAGGGATTACATAGAGTGCGTCGGTATTACTGCCGCTGTAATCACGTAATTTGCTGAAACTTAAAATCATATTGTTGAAAGAACCTTTTAAAAGCCGAGCTGAAATTATTTGCCCATTTGTTCGATGACTTTTATGGCACACTGTTACAGAACGTAGCAAATATACATATGAAATAATATTCCAGGAGTTTGTTATACTTTATGTAACATAACGTTATTAAATTAGAGAACCGCGTGGAGTGCATGACTCTGTACTTAGGGGACTTTTGGGTCGATTTGCTTCACTTCTCTTCTAGCTCAAAATATTAGGCATGCTATTCTGAATATAACATAAATTGTCATTCACTACGGTGGAAATAAACATTATATTCACTAGGGTTCTGGGAGACTCGAACCCTGGCCCCTCACGTGTGTGAAGCCGAAACTCTATCGAAATTGCTCGTAGCTCAGTCGATAGAGCTTCGGTCTAGGTCCCGATAGGCGGGAACAAAGAGCCAAAGCTCAACCCCCGTAAGCACAACTAGGTGAGTACACACACACACACACAGCACATAAACTGTCCACTTATCATCGGTCAACATACAAAATAATTCCACCCTAGTTTCCCCTCCCCCTTCCCCTCAGCCATCTTCCCCTATTCAAACTCTCCTGCCCAATTTTTCCCTGATCCTGTACGCTATATTCAGTATACAACTCCCGCACCAATTTCCAGAACTCTCCCTTCCTAAATTATTACTGACACTGGCACCTATTCCACACATCCCCCATCCTTCTACCCTAATCCTATCCTCAAATCTCTACTCTCCAGACCCACACGCCAACTACCTAATGTAACAGTAAGACCTGATTCACTAAACCCCAAGGGCACTCAAGCTTATAGCTGATGTCTTGAATCAAGCTTTTAGCTGATGTCTAGAATCAAGCTTTTAGCTGATGTCTAGAATCAAGCTGAGACCAGTCAAAGACCTCCCTTGACAGCAGGCGACTAAAACAGCTGCTGGTACTGTGCTAAAGGACCTACAAGTGTGGTATACAAATGCTGACGGACTGACAAATAAGACAAGCGAACTGCATGACAGTCGGAGATGAGGTTTGTGTTGTATTAGCAACAATCACGTAAGTTAACTAGAAGACAGACAAGTTCAGTATATATCACAAGGGTTTCGTAAGAAGAGTCGAGTACCCATGTTGTTGTTTTTGTTCTTTCTCTTCTTCATCTTCTTCTCTTGTCATTCGTCCTCTCTTAATTCATCCATCTCTTGTTCATCCGCCTTCTTGTTAACTGGTCTCTTGTCACCAAGGTAATCACAGCTTCGAGAGAGAGAGAGAGAGTGTGTGTGTGTGTGTGTGTGTGTGTGTGTGTGTGTGTGTGTGTGTGTGTCTGTGTGTGTCTGTGTGTGTGTGTGTCTGTGTGTGTGTGTGTGTGTGTGTGTGTGTGTGTGTGTGTGTGTGTGTGTGTGTGTGTGTGTGTGTGTGTGTGTGTGTGTGTGTGTGTGTGTGTGTGTGTGTGTATTCACCTAGTTGTGTTTGCGGGGGTTGAGCTCTGCTCTTTCGGCCCGCCACTCAACTGTCAATCAACTGTTTACTAACTACTTTTTTTTTCTCTCTCTCTCTCCACATCACACACACACACACACACACACACACACACACACACACACACACACCAGGAAGCAGCCCGTGACAGCTGACTAACTCCCTGGTACCTATTTACTGGTAGGTAACAGGGGGCATTCAGGGTGAAAGAAACTTTGCACATTGTTTCTGCCTGGTGCGGGAATCGAACCCGCGCCACAGAATTACGAGTCCTGCGCGCTATCCACTAGGCTACCAGACCCCCTGGCCCTACCAGGCTCTGTATGTGTGTGTGTGTGTGTGTGTGTGTGTGTATGTGTGTGTGTGTGTGTGTGTGTGTGTGTTTTACATCGTCCGGTAAGACAAAGTTTATTGCTATTAAAGTTAATGGCCCACGACAAGAGGTAGGAAGTGTGTCTTTTGTCTCTGTCTGTCCCCCAGCCACTTGGGCTGGACGGTAGAGCGACGGTCTTCTTTCCTGCAGGTCGGCGTTCAATCCCCGACCGTCCAAGTGGTTGGACACCATTCCTTTCCCCCGTCCCATCCCAAATCCTTATTCTGACCCCTTCCCAGTGCTATATAGTTGAAATGGCTTGGTGCTTTCCTCTGATATTTCTCTCCCTACCCCTACACCCCCCCCCCCTCTCTCTCTCAGTACAATAACTTATTAAAATCTCCAACAGTAAAATACATATAAAATCCACCATATGATATTCCGGCATATCTTTACTAGGCTATCGAATTAAATTCTTATTCAAATGAAATAAGGAATATCGGACCCCCATCAGTTATTTTTTATAATTTGCTCACTATAAATAAAAATTAAACTCCAGAAAATCCACTAATTAAATCAGAAAATGCATCATTTTAACTATATATTGGCAGTAATGATCTCTCTTATCAGGTCAAGGGAAGAGTTGGCGTGGGTGTTTGATGTGGGTGTTTGGCGAGCAGTTGTTTGATGTGGGTGTTTGGCGAGCAGTTGTTTGATGGGGGTGTTTGGTTGGGGTTCTTTCTATTGTTGCGTGGGGGGGGGGGGGGGGACTTTTGGAGAACATGTGTTTGGGGAGAATGTGTAATGAAGTATATGTATAACTCCACTTTGCACATTTGTATTAATTAAACATATATATATTCATAGATATACATACATACACAAATACAAACACACATATACAAATGTATTAAACAAACCTAAGAGTGATGACAAAGGAAGTATGCAAAAGGCATAACAAAAATTTCTACGAAAACTGTAAAATCTGACCTGAACACCGTTGAGAGTCTAGCAGCATCCACGAACGCCGCCGCCTCCAGAATTCTGTCAGAGAATCAGAAAAATATGAGAAACTGTCTGAGTCTTGGAGCGTTTTTGTTAAGCTGTAATGATCCAGATTTCAACAAAACAAAGACGCCCGTCTCAAAGTTTAAAATAAGATGAAACATGCATATATTATCTACTCCTCCTTATCTTGAGGTTATCTTGAGATTATTTCGAGGCTTTTTAGTGTCCCCGCGGCCCGGTCCTCGACCAGGCCTCCACCCCCAGGAAGCAGCCCGTGACAGCTGACTAACACCCAGGTACCTATTTTACTGCTAGGTAAGAGGGGCATAGGGTGAAAGAAACTCTGCCCATTGTTTCTCGCCGGCGCCTGGGATCGAACCCAGGACCACAGGATCACAAGTCCCGCGTGCTGTCCGCTCAGCCGACCGGCTCCCCCCCCAAAAAAAAGCCCTAAGCAGCAGTTTTTTATATGCCAAATTTAAGTTGCTTAGCTGGAAATATATATTTCTCAAGCGAGACTTATATATCTGATTTATAAATTACTGATTTATTACCATTAATTTTAAAGATATTTATAGCATTTAAGAGGAGCAACGAGATGAATAAGTATAATCAGAGCAGTTTACAGCTCTCCGGGTAGTTAGTCTTTAGTCAGAGCAGTAAGTTAGCCTATGAGGTAGCCATTACAGGTGATTAACTACACAATTACACGCAGATAAAGGCTGCAGTCATTAACAAGATCAATTTTGTGGAAAGTGCCTGGGTGTAGTGAGTCTCTGGAGCCGTCAACAGTGTATTAGTGCTCCCTGGAGCCGTCAACAGTGTATTAGTGCTCCCTGGAGCCGTCTACGGTGTATTAGTGCTCCCTGGAGCCGTCAACGGTGTATTAGTGCTCCCTGGAGCCGTCAACGGTGTATTAGTGCTCCCTGGAGCCGTCTACGGTGTATTAGTGCTCCCTGGAGCCGTCAACGGTGTATTAGTGCTCCCTGGAGCCGTCTACGGTGTATTAGTGCTCCCTGGAGCCGTCTACGGTGTATTAGTGCTCCCTGGAGCCGTCTACGGGGTATTAGTGCTCCCTGGAGCCGTCAACGGTGTATTAGTGCTCCCTGGAGCCGTCAACGGTGTATTAGTGCTCCCTGGAGCCGTCAACGGGGTATTAGTGCTCCCTGGAGCCGTCAACGGCGTATTAGTGCTCCCTGGAGCCGTCAACGGTGTATTAGTGCTCCCTGGAGCCGTCAACAGTGTATTAGTGCTCCCTGGAGCCGTCAACGGTGTATTAGTGCTCCCTGGAGCCGTCAACGGCGTATTAGTGCTCCCTGGAGCCGTCTACGGTGTATTAGTGCTCCCTGGAGCCGTCAACAGTGTATTAGTGCTCCCTGGAGCCGTCTACGGTGTATTAGTGCTCCCTGGAGCCGTCAACGGTGTATTAGTGCTCCCTGGAGCCGTCAACGGGGTATTAGTGCTCCCTGGAGCCGTCTACGGTGTATTAGTGCTCCCTGGAGCCGTCAACAGTGTATTAGTGCTCCCTGGAGCCGTCAACGGTGTATTAGTGCTCCCTGGAGCCGTCAACGGGGTATTAGTGCTCCCTGGAGCCGTCTACGGTGTATTAGTGCTCCCTGGAGCCGTCAACAGTGTATTAGTGCTCCCTGGAGCCGTCAACGGTGTATTAGTGCTCCCTGGAGCCGTCTACGGGGTATTAGTGCTCCCTGGAGCCGTCAACGGTGTATTAGTGCTCCCTGGAGCCGTCAACGGGGTATTAGTGCTCCCTGGAGCCGTCAACGGTGTATTAGTGCTCCCTGGAGCCGTCAACGGGGTATTAGTGCTCCCTGGAGCCGTCAACGGGGTATTAGTGCTCCCTGGAGCCGTCAACGGTGTATTAGTGCTCCCTGGAGCCGTCAACGGTGTATTAGTGCTCCCTGGAGCCGTCAACGGTGTATTAGTGCTCCCTGGAGCCGTCAACGGGGTATTAGTGCTCCCTGGAGCCGTCAACGGTGTATTAGTGCTCCCTGGAGCCGTCAACAGTGTATTAGTGCTCCCTGGAGCCGTCAACAGTGTATTAGTGCTCCCTGGAGCCGTCAACGGTGTATTAGTGCTCCCTGGAGCCGTCAACGGTGTATTAGTGCTCCCTGGAGCCGTCAACGGGGTATTAGTGCTCCCTGGAGCCGTCAACGGGGTATTAGTGCTCCCTAGAGCCGTCAACGGTGTATTAGTGCTCCCTGGAGCCGTCAACGGCGTATTAGTGCTCCCTGGAGCCGTCTACGGTGTATTAGTGCTCCCTGGAGCCGTCAACGGCGTATTAGTGCTCCCTGGAGCCGTCTACGGTGTATTAGTGCTCCCTGGAGCCGTCAACAGTGTATTAGTGCTCCCTGGAGCCGTCAACGGTGTATTAGTGCTCCCTGGAGCCGTCAACAGTGTATTAGTGCTCCCTGGAGCCGTCAACAGTGTATTAGTGCTCCCTGGAGCCGACAACGGGGTATTAGTGCTCCCTGGAGCCGTCAACGGGGTATTAGTGCTCCCTGGAGCCGTCAACGGGGTATTAGTGCTCCCTGGGACGAGTTATCACCTTTTAACCTAAACTGTCACAAGGGAATTATAATTACTGAAGTTATTTGACATTCAACAGCGGTGTTCAGGAGAGAGAAAATTGGAGTTTAATTATTTAATTGGTTTGCAGGCCTCTGTAAATATATATGTATGTTTGTATACATGTATGTATTGTTATGGTGCTATTGTCTGATTTATCTTCTACATAGCTTGATCCACTGAGCTGTGCAACTTGCCTCGTTGCTTTACCTGTTTCTAATGTGACTTTAAGCTTCTTTATGTGTTGGTCGAACAATGGAGCGTCATACTCGACAACGGGAATCAGGTACGACGTGCACATGTCCTAGTGGCCTCCTTCCCTAGATGACGAAATACTTTTCTTGGGTTCGAATCTACCGATGATGTTATACGTTTTGAGCATGTGGTACTAAACTCGGTGATGCATACAATCGCAGATCCTTCTCTATCTCAGGTTCAGAGAGTCTTCTTTCTTTCATTTGATAATATTCAATACTTTTTGTTGTTTCCTCTATAATTACAGTTATCTTACATTTTTGGCTTTGAAGTCTATTAACCACTTCATGACTCATTTCATAGGCGTATCACACTATCCTACATCTGTTTGTTATGTATGTTCAAACATTGAAATAAACCTATTTGGGGTTCATATCAAGGAACTGGAAACAATGTATATAAATTGAATAAGTTTAGGTTAAAAAAAGACCTGGGTAAATACTGGTTTGGGGAGAGGGTTGTTGATTTATGGAACATGGTGCCGGGTAAAAACGTTTGTGGAATCGCTGAATTGCTTCAAGGGGAAGGAATGACATATATTGTAAGAGTCTGAGTGGATATAAATAAGAGCTGCATCGTAAGGACCAATAGGCCTTCGTCAGTTCATTTTATTATTAAATTTCATTCTGATTAATTCATTCTTAAAATTCATTCTGATTCATTCGTTCTTAAAATTCATTCTGATTCATTCATTCTTAAAATTCATTCTGATTCATTCATTCTTAAAATTCATTCTGATTCATTCATACATAAAATTCATTCTGATTCATTCATACATAAAATTCATTCTGATTCATTCATTCATAAAATTCATTCTGATTCATTCATTCTTAATATTCATTCTGATTCATTCATTCTTAATATTCATTCTTAAATTCAACATCATTCTGATGTTAGTTTAATTCCCCTTCCAGTACAGCCGGTCGGCCGAGCGGACAGCACGCTGGACTTGTGATCCTGTGGTCCCGGGTTCGATCCCAGGCGCCGGTGAGAAACAATGGGCAGAGTTTCTTTCACCCTATGCCCCTCTTACCTAGCAGTAAAATAGGTACCTGGGTGTTAGTCAGCTGTCACGGGCTGCTTCCTGGGGGGGGGGGGTGGAGGCCTGGTCGAGGACCGGGCCGCGGGGACACTAAAAAAAAAAAAAAGCCCCGAAATCATCTCAAGATAACCTCAAGATAACCACCTGCTTGATTATCACGTCTGGTTCTGTAGTAGTCTCTTGTGTGAACTTTATCAAATACACTTCAATCACAATTATTACTTAACGTGAACAATGTGAATAAATTAAAAAATTAAACTTAACCCATGACGTTACGAGTGTTTGGTCCGACTATTGTATATATAATTCCTGCCTGTATGATATTGTATTGTTCAACGCCGAATATTCAATGGATTAAGATGATTTGCAATATGATATGACTCATTATTAAACTGTACTGTTGGGTATTTCGGTAGTAATCTGGTAGTTTGGTTCTTTCTCGACTCACAGTCGTGTATCCAGGTTCGAATCAAGCGTGGGACAGGTATGGTTGAGCTTGTTTCCTATCACCTAATCAACCTGTTCACCTAGCAGTAAATAGGTACACCAGAATTAGTGAATTGTTATGTGTGGTTACATCCTGGGAAGGGTCAGTAGTTCCACCTTGGGAAGGACCTCGAAATAAACCTAAAGTATATATATATATATATATATATATATATATATATATATATATATATATATATATATATATATATATTTATAGATATATATATTTATAGATATATATATATATTTATAGATATATATATATATTTATAGATATATATATATATATATATATATATATATATATATATATATATATATATATATATATATATATACATATATATATATATATATATATATATGCCGTTGATAATTCTTGTTGTGGAGAGTCTTGTGTGGTGCTTGGTACTACCCGAGCTGTACTTCACTAGATATGGGAAGTACACAGACAATACGTAAGTGTACGCCAGTACACAATGTAGTGTATGGAAGTATGGCAAGTCCTTTGCTGTACTTTCTCTAGCGGTATTTCCTTAGCGGCACTTCCCTGGGTGTACTTCCGTAGGCGAACCATCTTGTATACGATGTGCTTTACATCTTAAAAAACTCGGCATCAGGAAATGCTCAGATTAACTCTACGGTATTGTCAACCCTTGTTTCACTTTCTTGAGAAGCCGTTGTACCTGCGGTCTGAGAGCGGAGGTCTTAGTGTTTCAGGCTAAGTATTGAGGTCTTAGAGCCGAGGTCTTGGCGAGGCGGACTTTTACATGTGCAGATATCGACACTACTTATTTAATCATATATTTTTCGATTAATTGTACGTAATGGACAGTTTAGCAGTGAATAAAGGAGAGAGAGAGAGAGAGAGAGAGAGAGAGAGAGAGAGAGAGAGAGAGAGAGAGAGAGAGAGAGAGAGAGAGAGAGAGAGAGAGAGAGAGAGAGAGAGAGAGAGAGAGAGAGAGAGAGAGAGAGAGAGAGAGAGAGAGAGAGAGAGAGAGAGAGAGAGAGAGAGAGAGAGAGAGAGAGAGAGAGAGAGAGAGAGAGAGAGAGAGAGAGAGAGATTGAGAGAGAGAGATTGAGAGAGAGAGAGAGAGAGAGAGATTGAGAGAGAGAGAGAGAGAGATTGAGAGAGAGAGAGAGAGAGAAAGAGAAAGAGAAAGAGAAAGAGAGAGAGAGAGAAAGAGAGATAGACAAATATACACATACTAAGACAGAACAGAAGACTGAAATCAGCTCCTACAACAACCAAAATTACCAATCCTTGTAAATCAACACATATCTCAAGCCTTAAACCTCACAGTTGCAGGCTGCCTGATGCACTAAGCACCTGCCCAGCAACACTGCAAGCTTGTCTACACTGCTCTTCACAAACCTCCTAACTATCCTTGTTCCAAATGAGATTAAATAAAATAAATATCTTAAATATACCCGGACTCACCTTATGGCGTCTTGGCTCGTCCCAAATGATTCCTTAAAGCAAAATCTTATTTAACCTTATATTTCTGATTGATTTGTTTTAATTTTTGGAAGATTTGTTTTCAGACGTTGCCGACTGCACCTCCCGTGCGAGGAGCGTGTGTCTTTGATGTGTACATTCAGCTAAAAACTTTAAATGATGTTAACATTTAAGGATGTCTTGCTCGTGAGATGACAGAGACAACGGTGACATTAAATTAGTTATTAATGCGATTAATTTTTGTATATTTGATTCTGATTGTCTCTGTATCTCTCCAGTAGAGGCTACCATGAAGGGTCTCTCCAGTAGAGGCTACCATGAAGGGTCTCTCCAGTAGAGGCTACCATGAAGGGTCTCTCCAGTAGAGGCTACCATGAAGGGTCTCTCCAGTAGAGGCTACCATGAAGGGTCTCTCCAGTAGAGGCTACCATGAAGGGTCTCTCCAGTAGAGGCTACCATGAAGGGTCTCTCCAGTAGAGGCTACCATGAAGGGTCTCTCCAGTAGAGGCTACCATGAAGGGTCTCTCCAGTAGAGGCTACCATGAAAGAACTCTCCAGTAGAGGCTACCATGAAAGAACTCTCCAGTAGAGGCTACCATGAAGGAACTCTCCAGTAGAGGCTACCATGAAGGGTCTCTCCAGTAGAGGCTACCATGAAGGGTCTCTCCAGGAGAGGCTACCATGAAGGGTCTCTCCAGTAGAGGCTACCATGAAGGGTCTCTCCAGTAGAGGCTACCATGAAAGAACTCTCCAGTAGAGGCTACCATGAAGGGTCTCTCCAGTAGAGGCTACCATGAAAGAACTCTCCAGTAGAGGCTACCATGAAAGAACTCTCCAGTAGAGGCTACCATGAAAGAACTCTCCAGTAGAGGCTACCATGAAAGAACTCTCCAGTAGAGGCTACCATGAAGGAACTCTCCAGTAGAGGCTACCATGAAGGAACTCTCCAGTAGAGGCTACCATGAAAGAACTCTCCAGTAGAGGCTACCATGAAGGAACTCTCCAGTAGAGGCTACCATGAAGGGTCTCTCCAGTAGAGGCTACCATGAAGGGTCTCTCCAGTAGAGGCTACCATGAAGGGTCTCTCCAGTAGAGGCTACCATGAAGGGTCTCTCCAGTAAAGGCTACCATGAAGGGTCTCTCCAGTAGAGGCTACCATGAAGGGTCTCTCCAGTAGAGGCTACCATGAAGGGTCTCTCCAGTAGAGGCTACCATGAAGGAACTCTCCAGTAGAGGCTACCATGAAGGAACTTTCCAGTACAAGCCATGAAAAACCTTTCCTGCAGAGAGATGCCTCTAATTCTCTCCAGCATAGTTAGGGACATAATTAAGTGGGTTAAGGGCATAACTAAGTGTGTAACCAAGTGGATTAAGTTATTAACAGTGAGTTACGGGCGCCAACGTGTGATTTAGAGGAGTAAACAAGTGAGCTGCGGCCGTGAGCAGGTGAGTTAGGGGGCATAATCAAGTAAGTTAGAAGAGCAAACAAAATGGGTTACAAACAGGGTTCTGAAACAGAGCCCACGACGATAGGTACAAGCGGGAGATATTTCATTTAGTCTGGATATTGGGAAGTGCAGACACGTGAACAGGTTGTGGGGGCGAGGAATGAGCTGCCGGCTTGTGGTATTGAGAGACACAGTTTAACAGGTTTCAGGAATAAATTGGATTGGTATGATTGAGAGCGGGTGGATTTAAACAGGACCCGCGCCTTGTATAGGCCAACAGTGTGTGCCTCTGGTACCTGGTGCTTGAACTTTGCCTCTGACGCCTGGCGCTTGACCTATCCCTCTGATGCCTGGTTCTTGAGGAGTATATATGTATATACACCTGTCACTATACGACTGAGACAGTCAGCTACGACTGACAAGGTAGCAAGGCAGATAGTGACATTTGTAATGTCACCCTCACACACTCTACCTCTCCCCCACTCAACACACACAAAGGACACATCACTATAGACCTCTCAACCTCCCACAACCTCCAGATATCTACGCTTTTAAGGGGATCTATATTGTGTCCATTGTGTGTGTGTGTGTGGAGAACTCGGACCATAAATTTCATGTTGATCTTTCAGTGCACTGCCATTACTGCAATTGGTTTCACTGTGCTGTGTGGGCACTCTAGTGGTGCCAGACTGGCCCCACACGGTCTGCTGGGTGGCCTCCGAGTGCCGGAGTCCTGTACTGGTCACTGTGCACCGTAGCTACACTGTAGCCACCATCTTGTAGTCACTATGCACGGTATCTACACTATAATCACTGTCCTACTCACCAAGAATACCCAAATATTTGTGGCCATTTTTATCAACATTGTGCATGAACTTTAATGAACCAAGTGAGTTGAATCTTGAATCATGCTTTTTACAGACAGAGAAGCAGACATTCCAGCAGACAGGGAAGCAGCCACTCATGCAGACAGATGAGCAGAGAAGAACGCAGACAGGCCTCTGTTCTCCAGGTTCTGTAGCACCGCCCACACCAACCAGGTATCAACCAGGTATCAACCAGGTATCAAGACCACCCTCATTCACAATTCTCAAGATGTTTCCTTAATTTCTTGAAGCCGAAGCCGCGTTTTATCCTTATAAAGTGCTTATCAGGTGGTCCCTTATCTTTAGTACCACGTCGTTCGCAGAGTTTAACGACCTCGTTAAAAGGTAGCTACAATTTTAATACATGGTCGAATTATGTTGTTTATTCTATGCTACAACGGGCTTTGCATACACTTTGTGTGTGTCTGTCTCTAGGGAAATATTGTGTTATCAGTGCTAGTGGTAGAAGTGGTAGTGGTAGAAGTAGTAGTGGTAGTGGTAGAAGTAGTAGTGGTAGTGGTAGAAGTAGTAGTGGTAGTGGTAGAAGTAAACGCGTTAGTGGTAGATATAGCAGTGCTACGTCACAGTGCCACCAGGGGGCAGCTCCCTGACCGTCACAGTGCCACCAGGGGGCAGCTCCCTGACCGTCACAGTGCCACCAGGGGCGGTTCCGTCACAGTGCCACCAGGCGCAGTACCCTGACCGTCACAGTGCCACCAGGGGCGGTTCCGTCACAGTGCCACCAGGCGCAGTACCCTGACCGTCACAGTGCCACCAGGGGGCAGCTCCCTGACCGTCACAGTGCCACCAGGGGCGGTTCCGTCACAGTGCCAATAATCACATCAAAAGAAACTTCAAATCCGAGATGCCTCGAGCAGGCACTATTACAATGGTGGTGTAATGGACTTGCACCATTACATTTACCCTCAGTGTTATGGTAATGGAGCCATGGGACCTTAACAGCCTGGCAGCTGGTGTAACGATGCCAGCGAATTAGGCAGTTAGTGGTAGTGTCCGCTGCTGGTGGTCCTACAACCTCCAAGACGGTAAGATAACTCTTCTCAAGTAATTTTATTTACTTTTAAACTGTTCAATTGGATTATGCAACAAGGCAATTCAGTCTAGAGCAGGTATTCTTTTGTCTTATAATTGTTAAATCACTCTAGCACAAGATTGCGTCACTAGGAGCTAATTCGGGCCGCTTTTAATTATTCCTGAAGATTCTTTCAAAGTTTATATATTAAACTTTGGTATTGTTTGCGAGTAAAACATTTTGGCAGTCATTATAAAACAGGACTGAGTGTTGGAAGGGTCAATTAACGAGGGGTCATTACCTGTTCGCTAGTGTCATATTAACCACTTGGTTTAATATGGCTTGAGTTGTGGCGTACAACAGGCGTAGAGGCGTACATAGGGGGGGGGGGGGGGGGTGTGCGTCAACTATCTCCCACTAGAGTGTGACTGTCTCCCACACACACACACACACACAATGGAATGGAATGGTGAAAATGGAATGCATTAGGAAGCAATGTGGTGGAGGCTGACTCCATACACAGTTTCAAGTGTAGATATGATAGAGCCCAATAGGCTCAGGAACCTGTTCACCTGTTGATTGACAGTTGAGAGGCGGGACCAAAGAGCCAGAGCTCAACCCCCGCAAGCACAACTAGGTGAGTACAACTAGGTGAGTACACACACACACACACACACCAGTGTCCGTGGTGCACTTGAAACAACTAGTGTCTCCCGCTCCTGGAGCCGGTGGTTCGAGACTCCTGTAGTGCCCAGAGGAATGAAATGTTACTGAGAGTAGTTAACCAGTGAAATGCACAAGGCAGGAATGTGATTGAGACAGACTCAATACACACCTTCAAGTGTAGATATGATAAGAACCCAACAGGCTCATGAACCTGTACACCAATTGACTGACGGTTAAGAGGCGGGACCAAAGAGCCGAAGCTCAACCCCCGAAAGCATAAATAGGTGAGTACACTCACCCATACATCTCTCCCACACACACACACACAAAATCCCAACAGAAATAAGTCATAGCAAACCCAAGTACAATACATATATCAAACCCAGCAACTACTCCCATCAAAGAGAGTGCCAGAGCCCCGTGACGCCCACTCTAATTTACGCAGCAAACAACCTTACAAGTCTATGGTAATTGGTACATATTTTCGTGAGGTAGTTTGGCCTTCCGTGAGTACCACTCTGACCAGGGTTGTAAACACTGTCCTTGTCTCAGTGCCACGCTAATGGGGTGATTGATGGATAAAGATTAAGCCACCCCAAGAGGGGGCACGGGCATGAATGGCCCGTAAGCAGCTAATGGGTTGATGTATTCACGTAAATGTACTCACCACAAGATACAGAAATCGGAGATTCGACCCTGGAATTCTCGAGTGTGAGTCGAGAACGAGCCAGACTGTACTACCGGGATCCTTCAAGCTTAAGCAGGCAAATCAAGCAGTAACAGCTTAGTATAAGCAGGTGAGTACACAGGCACAGGTAACACGAGACTCATTAACGCTACACAAAGCAGATGTAGTCGAGGAGTCACAATAACGTGGCTGAAGTATGTTGACCAGACCACACACTAGAAGGTGAAGGGACGACGACGTTTCGGTCCGTCCTGGACCATTCTCAAGTCGATGGCATTCAACTGACATTCATTCAAGTCGATATCGACTTGAGAATGGTCCAGGACGGACCGAAACGTCGTCGTCCCTTCACTTTCTAGTGTGTGGTTTGGTGCACAAAGCAGAGCTTCGGTGAACATCATAACGTAATCCAGCCAGAGCCAGCTAATTATTATGGCTAATAAGATGTCTCTATAGAGCAGTTACTCTGGAGATGTTGCTCCAACACTCTTTTCCTGGCTCTCGTGCACTCTAGTGAGTCCTTCCAGGCTCTAGTGCACTCTAGTGAGTCCTTCCTGGCTCTAGTGTACTCTAGTGAGTCCTTCCAGGCAAGTGTGGCTTTACTTATAACAATACTTAACACAAAGAAACAGGAATATAAGTTCGTAAGTAAGTTTGTAAGTAAGTTTGAAGTACGTGGGTGAAGCACTTACGGCGCTTCGATTCGAACAGTATGAGGTCATCAACAAAGCAGAGTTCGGGAAATATTCGAACGTCATCACTAGTAAGTCGTATGTAAACCGCTTTTCATGCATAAGCAAGGGGGGAAGTTGGCGGGTTGATTAATGAGCATTTGGCCTTTGTTGATGAGGACGCGATGCTTTCAGGAGTGTTTTCTTTGTCTTGTGAGTAAATAATTGAGTTTAGGATTCTTGAGTTGCTAAAGTTTGGTCTCGTGTTAACGATGTATAGAGATTCCGAGATGTTGAGATCTAGTCAAGCAGTACTCTTCCAGTACTGACTTCGCAGCACTGGAAATACCGGCTTCGCAGTATTGGAAGTACTGGCTTCGCAGTATTGGAAGTACTGACTTCGCAGTATTGGAAGTACTGACTTCGAAGTACTTCCAGTACTGACTTCGCAGTACTTCCAGTACTGACTTCGCAAGTACTCTTCCAGTACCGCGAAAAACCTGAGTGAGAGGATGGTTCATGACTTCATAGTGGTCTCTAATATCAGAGGACGCAACTTGCCTAAGAGACAAGCCTATAAGATAAGTTACCACAAATGCTCTCAGATACGGTATTTAAGTCTTCTTAAGGTATTCCCCACTTAACCACAGTTAGATCATTTTAAAAAGGTAAACATCGTAAGATCTTAACTCAAAGAGTAAAAGCTCTTTATGTTTAACAAAAAATCAAAAGTATGATTATTATTAAACAGAAGCTGAAAGGTAATTTGTGGATAGGAATGTCTAAGACTATTCCTTTCTGCAGTCAGCAAGTCACAATAACGGGGCTGATTAGACACTCAGCCCACACGTCTGAAAATAAAGGAGGTGAAGAGGGTTCAGTTCCCACTGGACTTGATAATAGTCCAGGACTTGAAAATAGTCCAGGACTTGAAAATAGTCCAGGACTTAAATAAAGCAAGACGAACTGAATTGTCGTCACTTTACATATTTTCATATATATGGGTTGACTGTTCAATGGTCCATTCTAATATGGCATCACATAGTACTCAAATAAGGACGTGTTGATACAATGAACAACTTCACATGTACCAAACAGGTGCACACAACTATGCAATTGTTGACCAGACCACACACTAGAAGTTGAAGGGACGACGACGTTTCGGTCCGTCCTGGACCATTCTCAAGTCGATTGTGACATACTTCATACTTCAGCCACGTTATTGTGACTCATCGCCTGCAACTATGCAATTGTTTAACAACGTCGTGTGTCCTCGTTATTCAGTGTACACTCATGACGGAAAGTGTACATGCATTGATTGTAGTGTTTGCTGATGTACCAGAAATAATACTACACAAATAATAATATACATGAAGTATGGTAAAAATTTTCACTGAAGTTGGCCCAATCGGGTTGGGATTGTGATTCACTGTACGTACAACAGTGATCTGGTAATGGGACAGGCAGACCAAACGGGGCCGACCTGAGTGCATATACTCGGATATTTAATTGTGTTCTTCTTTTTACTGTAAATGTTGACTACAAACGACACACGCAAATAAATTGTTTAAACAACAATGTTTTGCAAATGTAAGGGATTGTGTCTCTATATGTAAACTAAAAATAAACAAAAATGTTTTATTTGTTGTAAATAATTTACATCTAATTTACGAGTGGAACTCGCAAATTAATTTGTTAAGTTTGATCTTATGAATGCAATAGAATGCAAACACTTGCAGCATTATAAATTGTGATATATCTCAATTAAAAATCGAGTAATAATAAGTTTTTAAAAATTTCGTTCATATATAATAGGAATAACAGATCAAAACTTGGCTCAGAGCCATGTGAATGTTCTTATATATATATATTTCATTTCTGGCAGTGAAATGGAAGTGAAACATATTTGAACTAGTTCATATATTTCTCAAAATCATCCTACAACTATATATATATATATATATATATATATATATATATATATATATATATATATATATATATATATATATATATATATATATAATATAATAATATATATATAATAAATAATTATTATCCTTATTATTATCAACAACATATGTGGATTTTATTTGTATATGTTATGATAATATATACACAAATATATATTTTTGATTTATATATTGGAAAAGTATGGTCAATATATATATACATATCGACAATAGAACTGAGAGTGGAAGGGAGAGGATAATCACTAAACTTTTGACAAGTTTGATTAGAAGCCCTGAAAACAGTTTAATGAGTCAACAGACTATTGTTGATTGCGTCCCGCAGCGCTACACATCAATCACAGTCTGACGGGACAAACACGCGAGCTATGAAGCTTCCTCTTGTAGGAACTTCCTCCTGTAGGAACTTCCTCTTGTAGGAACTTCCTCCTGTAGGAACTTCCTCCTGTAGGAACTTCCTCTTGTAGGAACTTCCTCTTGTAGGAACTTCCTCCTGTAGGAACTTCCTCCTGTAGGAACTTCCTCCTGTAGGAACTTCCTCCTGTAGGAACTTCCTCTTGTAGGAACTTCCTCTTGTAGGAACTTCCTCTTGTAGGAACTTCCTCCTGTAGGAACTTCCTCTTGTAGGAACTTCCTCTTGTAGGAACTTCCTCTTGTAGGAACTTCCTCCTGTAGGAACTTCCTCCTGTAGGAACTTCCTCCTGTAGGAACTTCCTCCTGTAGGAACTTCCTCCTGTAGGAACTTCCTCCTGTAGGAACTTCCTCTTGTAGGAACTTCCTCTTGTAGGAACTTCCTCTTGTAGGAACTTCCTCCTGTAGGACTTCCTCTTGTAGGAACTTCCTCCTGTAGGAACTTCCTCTTGTAGGAACTTCCTCCTGTAGGAACTTCCTCCTGTAGGACTTCCTCTTGTAGGAACTTCCTCCTGTAGGAACTTCCTCCTGTAGGAACTTCCTCCTGTAGGAACTTCCTCTTGTAGGAACTTCCTCCTGTAGGAACTTCCTCCTGTAGGAACTTCCTCCTGTAGGAACTTCCTCTTGTAGGAACTTCCTCTTGTAGGAACTTCCTCCTGTAGGAACTTCCTCCTGTAGGAACTTCCTCTTGTAGGAACTTCCTCTTGTAGGAACTTCCTCGTGTAGGAACTTCCTCCTGTAGGAACTTCCTCTTGTAGGAACTTCCTCTTGTAGGAACTTCCTCTTGTAGGAACTTCCTCTTGTAGGAACTTCCTCTTGTAGGAACTTCCTCTTGTAGGAACTTCCTCTTGTAGGAACTTCCTCTTGTAGGAACTTCCTCTTGTAGGAACTTCCTCTTGTAGGAACTTACTCCTGTAGGAACTTACTCCTGTAGGAACTTCCTCCTGTAGGAACTTCCTCTTGTAGGAACTTCCTCTTGTAGGAACTTCCTCTTGTAGGAACTTCCTCTTATAGGAACTTCCTCTTGTAGGAACTTCCTCTTGTAGGAACTTCCTCTTGTAGGAACTTCCTCTTGTAGGAACTTCCTCTTGTAGGAACTTCCTCTTGTAGGAACTTCCTCTTGTAGGAACTTCCTCCTGTAGGAACTTCCTCTTGTAGGAACTTCCTCTTGTAGGAACTTCCTCTTGTAGGAACTTCCTCTTGTAGGAACTTCCTCTTGTAGGAACTTCCTCTTGTAGGAACTTCCTCTTGTAGGAACTTCCTCTTGTAGGAACTTCCTCTTGTAGGAACTTCCTCTTGTAGGAACTTCCTCTTGTAGGAACTTCCTCTTGTAGGAACTTCCTCTTGTAGGAACTTCCTCTTGTAGGAACTTCCTCTTGTAGGAACTTCCTCTTGTAGGAACTTCCTCTTGTAGGAACTTCCTCCTGTAGGAACTTCCTCCTGTAGGAACTTCCTCTTGTAGGAACTTCCTCTTGTAGGAACTTCCTCCTGTAGGAACTTCCTCTTGTAGGAACTTCCTCTTGTAGGAACTTCCTCTTGTAGGAACTTCCTCTTGTAGGAACTTCCTCTTGTAGGAACTTCCTCTTGTAGGAACTTCCTCTTGTAGGAACTTCCTCTTATAGGAACTTCCTCTTGTAGGAACTTCCTCTTATAGGAACTTCCTCTTGTAGGAACTTCCTCTTATAGGAACTTCCTCTTGTAGGAACTTCCTCTTATAGGAACTTCCTCTTGTAGGAACTTCCTCTTATAGGAACTTCCTCTTGTAGGAACTTCCTCTTATAGGAACTTCCTCTTGTAGGAACTTCCTCTTATAGGAACTTCCTCTTATAGGAACTTCCTCTTATAGGAACTTCCTCTTGTAGGAACTTCCTCTTGTAGGAACTTCCTCTTATAGGAACTTCCTCTTATAGGAACTTCCTCTTATAGGAACTTCCTCTTATAGGAACTTCCTCTTGTAGGAACTTCCTCTTGTAGGAACTTCCTCTTGTAGGAACTTCCTCTTGTAGGAACAATACAAAAGCATTGTAGAGTCTCCGTCTCTCTACACTGCTTTTGTTCCAGCATTATGTAAGTTACTTTCTGGTGTGGAGATTGGGGAATGGTGATTGGTGATTGGGATTGGAGGGATCTCAGGTGTTGACAGGTGTTCTCTGCTCGCGGTTATAGAGTCCTACGACCTTGAATTGCCTTTATTCGACATCTTTTTCCGCAATCTATTGCTCTGAGATATTTGTTTTATTTCATGTAATAGGGTTCTGACCTTTGCGTATTTTCAAGGGTGTAACCTGAGATATATCTCAGCTTAGTTTCAGATAGATATATCTGACCAGACCACACACTAGAAGGTGAAGGGACGACAGGTCGTTTCGGTCCGTCCTGGGCCATTCACAATCGACTTGAGAATGGTCCAGGACGGACCGAAACGTCGTCGTCCCTTCACCTTCTAGTGTGTGGTCTGGTCAACACCTCAAGATATCCTCAAGATAACCTCAAGATATCCTCCCATACAAACATATCACAAGTGAGACATTTTCTTTGCGTTCGACGACAAACATTACAAATTAAAGGCAAGAAAATATGTTTCCCTTCATACTATGTTAATCGGGTATATAATTAGCCTTGAAAGACTTGACAGGAAACACACTAACGTGATGCATCAAATGAACAAATCCACAAGGGCCGTGACGAGGATTCGAACCTGCGTCCGGGAGCATCCCAGACACTGCCTTAATCGACTGAGCTACGACAGGGTAAAAGGGTTGAAACCGAAGTTTTACTGAACTTACTGGATCCCGTAGCCTCTCCGAGGCACAAACCAGGCTTTTACACAACCCCCCCCCCCTGCACCCGAGCAATGTCAGTGTCTGGGATGCTCCCGGACGCAGGTTCGAATCCTCGACACGGCCCTTGTGGATTTGTTCATTTGACAGGAAAGAAGATTAATAAAGTATGAAGACTGGGTTTAGAATAAATCACAATGTAGCGCTAATTAAGAGCTGGTAGGATCCACAAGAGACGGTCTACAAACTGTAGTTGTATTACCTTTTTAACAGAGAAATCAGAGGTTTACAACAACATATTATCAAGAGTGTAGAGTACTGTTTTGTGTCGTGTTTATGTGGGGTTCAAAGAGTGTTTGATGAGTGATGAAGCGTGAAGCCGTGAAGATGAAATATCTCAATAAATCACATTATGTAGATTCCGTTCACCTGGGCTCTAGGAGACTCGAACTGTGGATCCCACGCGTGTGAGACCTAAGAGTGTTGTTGTTATAGATTCAGCTACTCGGAACAAGTTCCAAGTAGCACGGGCAATGGTGAGCCCGTAGAGGACTTACCTGGCACAGGAGCGGGGCTGTGACCTAAGATTGATTGATTGATAAAGATTAAGCCACCCGAGAGGTGGCACGTGCATGAATAACCCGTAAGTGGTGGCCCTTTTGAGCCATTACCAGTATCAAGAGCTGATACTGGAGATCTGTGGAGGTTCGACTGCACCCTGCGTGACGGGAGATGTCTCCCGTGTGAGACCTAAGCTATTAGGGGGTCTTAAGGAAAGTTTCCATAAGCAGCATCCTGCTACCAAACTGTATTTTATTACGTAGCTTACTTTCTTGCTTGGTCACGTGAGGGAAGGCTAAGATGAGAGTCATGTCCCGCCCATCTTCTTGAGGTTATCTTGAGATGATTTCGGGGCTTTAGTGTCCCCGCGGCCCGGTCCTCGACCAGGCCTCCACCCCAGGAAGCAGCCCGTGACAGCTGACTAACACCCAGGTACCTAATTTACTGCTAGGTAACAGGGGCATAGGGTGAAAGAAACTCTGCCCATTGTTTCTCGCCGACGCCTGGGATCGAACCCAGGACCACAGGATCACAAGTTCAGCGTGCTGTCTGCTCGGCCGACCGGCTCCCAATGGACCATTGCCATCATATTTGAAATGTTGACTGTAACGACAGAGGAATTCATTGAGTAGATTAGAAATAAAAAAATATCTGCCTTTAAATCTGACACATTCTGGGATGCATATTACCCCGCTGGGAGAGTCCAACCTCACCACTTTGTAGTATTGGATGGTAGTCAATAACATCCCACTGGAGAAACTCTTCGCGGCACCACTTTACATAAATGTGACCACGGAGGAGTTTTAAGAGATTGTATTGCAAGGTCGTGTTGTACCAATTTGAAAGTGGCGACGACTAGAAGTGATTTCTCATTCTATTTGATGTTTATGGACTGAACCCAATGAGAAAGAATAGACTTTGCACGTGCGGCATAACAATGTACATCAACAAGTACAAAAATCAACACCATTGCAACAGATTGACGAAGAAGAGGACCTTAGAGTCAGACGGACCTTAGAGTCAGAAGGACCTTAGAGTCAGAAGGACCTTAGAGTCAGAAGGACCTTAGAGTCAGACGGACCTTAGAGTCAGAAGGACCTTAGAGTCAGAAGGACCTTAGAGTCAGAAGGACCTTAGAGTCAGAAGGACCTTAGAGTCAGGAGGACCTTAGAGTCAGAAGGACCTTAGAGTCAGGAGGACCTTAGAGTCAGAAGGACCTTAGAGTCAGAATCCACTAATCA
>NC_091218.1:18401208-18486163 GCF_040958095.1 Procambarus clarkii | reverse complement strand
TGTACACAATCGACTTGAGAATGGTCCAGGACGGACCGAAACGTCGTCGTCCCTTCACCTTCTAGTGTGTGGTCTGGTCAACATACTTTAGCCACGTTATTGTGACTCATCGCCTTCATTCCCTTACAATGGTAACTTTCAAACTTCATTCAATAGCAATGATTGCTTCGAAACTTCATTCAATAACAATGGTTACTTTTAAACATATTATCAATAATATGCTTAAACACTATAGTCTTGTAGTAATTATGGGGATGCTTCATTTCACTATATATATTTTCACCAAACTCTCATATTATCATTTAATACATAAAAATATAATCCCACTATTAACTGTTATCCAAAAATGATATTCTATCGTTTGAAACCATCAAACGTCACTCTATTATATCATAATGTTTGAAGCATCAATGTATGACCAGTTTCAGACCCTGAAACTGGTCATACTGGTTTCAGGGTCTGAACCAGTTTCAGACCCTGAAACTGGTCATACTGGTTTCAGGGTCTGAACCAGTTTCAGACCCTGAAACTGGTCATATTGGTTTCAGGGTCTGAACCAGTTTCAGACCCTGAAACTGGTCATACTGGTTTCAGGGTCTGAACCAGTTTCAGACCCTGAAACTGGTTCCATCTACCACTGTTGTCTGGAGGCTGGCGAGGGTCTGCCTTTCAACAGCAGCCTCCTCTTCTAAATTCCTTTGGGTTCCTTAGTCGATGAATTCAATGAATTTCTGAACGTCTGCGGTCAGCGAGGATATTTTTGTGACCATGGAGCAGCTTTTGCCTCGCTGCTCTAGACAGTTCATGCACACAGAGACGGGGACACGAACATGACATAAGAAGAACATAAGAACATAAGAACAAAGGCAACTGCAGAAGGCCTGTTGGCCCATACGAGGCAGCTCCTATTCTATAACCACCCAATCCCACTCATATACTTGTCCAACCCGTGCTTGAAACAATCGAGGGACCCCACCTCCACAATGTTACGCGGCAATTGGTTCCACAAATCAACAACCCTGTTACTGAACCAGTATTTACCCAAGTCTTTCCTAAATCTAAACTTATCCAATTTATACCCATTGTTTCGTGTTCTGTCCTGTGTTGATACTTTTAATACCCTATTAATATCCCCCCGGTTATGTCCATTCATCCACTTGTAAACCTCTATCATGTCACCCCTAACTCTTCGCCTTTCCAGTGAATGCAACTTAAGCTTTGTTAATCTTTCTTCATATGAAAGATTTCTAATTTGGGGAATTAACTTAGTCATCCTACGCTGGACACGTTCAAGTGAATTTATATCCAATCTATAATATGGCGACCAAAACTGAACTGCATAATCTAAATGGGGCCTAACTAGAGCAAGATATAGCTTGAGAACCACACCAGGTGTCTTGTTACTAACGCTGCGATTAATAAATCCAAGTGTCCGATTTGCCTTATTACGAACATTTATGCATTGATCCTTTTGTTTTAAATTCTTACTAATCATAACTCCCAGATCCCTTTCGCAATCCGACTTCGCAATCACAACACCATCTAGCTCGTATCTTGTAACTCTATCATCATTACCTAACCTCAGAACTTTACATTTATCAGCATTAAACTGCATCTGCCAATCCTTTGACCATTTCAAAACCCTATCTAGATCAACTTGAAGTGATAGTGAGTCCTCCTCCGAATTAATTTCCCTACCGATTTTCGTATCATCGGCAAATTTGCAAATGTTGCTACTATGACAGGAGACAAGAAGAACATAAGAACATAAGAACAAAGGCAACTGCAGAAGGCCTATTGGCCCATACGAGGCATCTCCTATTTATAACCATAAAGAAGGACGGGTCGTAATTGAAACTACCTCCCTCTAACGACTAGAGATAAAGACCAGGGGACCAGATTCACGAAAGCACTTACGCAAGCACTTACGAACGTGTACATCTTTCCTCAATCTTTGACGGCTTTGGTTACATTTATTAAACAGTTTACAAACATGAAAACTTGCCAATCAACTGTTGTTATTGTAATAAACAGCCTCCTGGTGCTTCGGAGCACATCAACTGTTTAATAATTGTAAACAAAGCCGCCAAAGATTGAGAAAAGGTGTATAGGTTCCTAAGTGTTTGCGTAACTACTTTCGTGAATGTGGCCCCTGGTAGTAGATACATCAATTAAGCGTAACTGCAGAGGCACATAAAAGTAGTATAACATCAGCAGCATGTTGACCAGACCACACACTAGAAGGTGAAGGGACGACGACGTTTCGGTCCGTCCTGGACCATTCTCAAGTCGATTGTCAGCAGCATGATAGTGGCAAAAGTCAGAACCCATAAGAAAGCATTTAGATTACTATACACTACCTACATGAGACCAGTTCTTCACTACGATACGCCATCGTGCTGTTAAAAACGCACAAGGCAATACGAAAAGGTTCAGAAATTTGGAACGAGGCTCTTCCCAGAATTGCAGACATGGATATGAAGAAAGGCTGAAATATACTTCTAACGCCGCTAGAAGAGAGGAGTAGACATAATAGGGATATATAAGATACTTAGGAGGATTGACAGTGGAGAAAGAGATGTATACAGTGAATACCAATATAACAAGAGCGCATTGATGGAAGCTTGAGCAACAGATGAATCATAAGAGAGGTTGGAAAGTTTCTTTTAGCGTCAGAGTAGAGGGAAATTAGAATGAACTAATTTAGCAAGTTGTAGAAGCGAACACAATTCATAATGTTAAAGGTAGATAATAGATAGAGGGAGCCGGTCGGCCGAGCGGACAACACGCTGGACTTGTGGTCCCGGGTTCGATCCCAGGCGCCGGAGAGAAACAATGGGCAGAGTTTCTTTCACCCTATGTCCCTGTTACCTAGCAGTAAATAGGTACCTGGGTGTTAGTCAGCTGTCACGGGCTGGTTCCTGGGGGGTGGAGGCCTGGTCGAGGACCGGGCCGCGGGGACACTAAAAAGCCCCGAAATCATATCAAGATAGATATGATACACGAACAGGCCAGAATCTGCTACTCTCTAGGTAAGACAACTTGACATACTTCAATCTATCTTCGTGGGAAAGGTCTCCTATACTAGTTACATGCCTTGTCAACCTTGGCTCTATTTTCTGTGTTCAGTCTCTATGTCCAGCGACCAACGCGGTACAGAGATGACCAGATGGGACTTCATTAGGTCCCCATCTAGCTATATATAAGTATATATAGCTAGATATAGTATATATACCTATACTATATATAGGTATATATAGCTGAACAGTGAGTTAGTGTCCCATGCCACCATTGTTCATGTCCCCTCCCCTGGAGTTGCCCTTCAACTGAATTGAAATTGAAATAAGTTTATTGAGGTAAAATACACACAAAGGGATGAGGTAGCTCAAGCTATCCTCACCCCGTTCAGTACAACGTATTCATATATATATATATATATATATATATATATATATATATATATATATATATATATATATATATATATATATATATATATATATATATATATATATATATATATATATAGACACATCACAGACAATAGACACATTACCGAACATTCTGAGAGATAAACTTACAATGCCCTTCAACTACACTCAGATTTACTCATTATAAAGAGAACAAATCCACAAGGGCCGTGACGAGGATTCGAACATTACTCATTATATCTTCCCCGAATAATTCCCCATAATGTGTGCATGTATGTGTCCGTGTGTGTGTCAGTGTGTGTGTCAGTGTGTGGAGCAATGTGACCCTGAGGGGCTCCAGTTCACGTGAAGGTTCACACTGAAAATATTCTGGCAATAGGATTTAACTGATCTCACATATCTGACATTACCCGATACGTGCGTAGTTCACTAGACCACAGGGAGCAATATTCTGTGGAACATTTGGCTGTGTTACTTATAGTTCCCTGTGGTACGGTAGACTGCAAGCGTATCTGCTGCTCCCAGAGACATGAGATCCGTTACTTCACATTGTTCAATGTTTTCATATACGTATATATAGTATATAATGTGACAATGTCAGACCACGGAGGAAAAATGAAACAGGAATTTCCTTAAGTACTTTCGTATATTAATACATCTTTATTAATGTACAAAGGAGATGAAGACTCCTTTCATTTTTCCTCCGTGGTCTGACATTGTCACATTTTTAATCACGTGTTTATTTTCGTGATATACACAGATAGTATATAAAATAAAACTTTCTCAGATTATTATGGAAGATTGGAGCTCATTAAGTAATATAAACTACTTCACATTATCGTGGATGTAATATTTCATTCACCTTGGGCATTAGTAGCCTAGATCACGTAATTATTCTATGCTTCAGTGGCAGCTACAGGGATGGCAAGTTCCACTGAGTAGCAGTTGTATTGTTTCAAGCGTAGGTTAGACATATATATGAATGAGTTTAAGTGTATATAAATAGGAGCTGTCTCGTATGGGCCACTAGGCCTTCTGCAGTTACCTTAATTATTATGTTCTTATTACTGCGTAACATAATAGACATAAGATCCCTTGATTGTTTCAAGAACAGGCTAGACATATTCATCGAGTTAGGAATGAGACATTTCGAGGTAGGAGTGAGACACTAATGCAGAGGTCTAAGACAGCCATAGAATTAATTAAAAGCAAGGATTGGATCCCGATCATATGTTGCAATTTTCCAAGAAAGGGACTTGAAAATGATTGATTGATAAAGATTCAGCCACCCAAAAGGTGGCACGGGCGTGAATAGCCCGTAAGTGGTGGCTCTTTGGAGCAATTGCCACATTAAATGAGAAAGCCAATGAAGCTGCTAAATTGGCATATCGTCATCCATCTTTGGGATCCCTCCCTTTTGAGGCTAATCCAATAACGCAGTTGACAGAGCTTCTGCCTCCCATGCCGGAGATCGGGTGTTCGAGTCTTCTAGTGCCCAAGGTGAATGAATAAGTCCTATATATTAACACTAAGCATTTACTATCACGAATGGTTGTAGAGAAGCTACAACCTGGTTAAGCTGGTTAAGGATAAGGATTGTTGTTATCCTTGCCACACTGAGCTGAAAGTGCGCAAGTTGATTGATCCACGCTAAGTTGGGACAGTTACAAGTGTCGGAAGATTCTAGAGACACGCTTTAGGAGATAGTGTACTCACTTAGTTGTGCTTGCAGGGGTTGAGCTGCGGCTCTTTGGTCCCGCCTCAAAGAGTGTAACTGCAAAGGGCCTATTGGCCCATATTTCCTGATGCTTCTATATTGGTGCGGAGTCTTGAAGTGGGTAGAATATAGTTATGCATTAATTGGCTGTTTATTCTCATAATGATGGTGAGTGTTCCTTGCGTTACTGTTGCATAAGAACATAAGAACAAATGTAACTGCAGAAGGCCTATTGGCCCATACGAGGCAACTCCTATCTATAACCACCCAATCCCACTCATATACTTGTCCAACCCACGCCTGAAACAATCGAGGGACCCCACCTCCACCACGTTACGCGGTAATTGGTTCCACAAATCTACAACCCTGTTACCGAACCATTAACAACTACAACCCTGTTACCTGGACTATATTCCTTTTCTCTCTTCCCAAACTTCCAAAACAAAACGAAAGAGAGAGAGAGAGAGAGAGAGAGAGAGAGAGAGAGAGAGAGAGAGAGAGAGAGAGAGAGAGAGAGAGAGAGAGAGAGAGAGAGAGAGAGAGAGAGAGAGAGAGAGAGAGAGAGAGAGAGAGAGAGACAGAGAGAGAGACAGAGAGAGACAGAGAGACAGAGAGAGAGAGAGACAGAGAGAGAGAGAGACAGAGAGAGAGAGAGAGACAGAGAGAGACAGAGAGAGAGAGAGAGACAGAGAGAGAGAGAGACAGAGAGAGAGAGAGACAGAGAGAGAGAGAGAGAGAGAGAGAGACAGAGAGAGAGAGAGACAGAGAGAGAGAGAGACAGAGAGAGAGAGAGACAGAGAGAGAGAGAGACAGAGAGAGAGAGAGACACAGAGAGAGAGAGACACAGAGAGAGAGAGACACAGAGAGAGAGAGACACAGAGAGAGAGACAGAGAGAGAGAGAGACACAGAGAGAGAGAGACAGAGAGAGAGAGAGACAGAGAGAGAGACAGAGAGAGAGAGAGACAGAGAGAGAGAGAGACAGAGAGAGAGAGAGACAGAGAGAGAGACAGAGAGAGAGAGAGACAGAGAGAGAGAGAGACAGAGAGAGAGAGAGACAGAGAGAGAGAGAGACAGAGAGAGAGAGCTCTACTCTCAACATACTGGAGGTGACATTTTATGCAGTCGTAAAATCCTGGATGATACTTTAGTGACATTGAACTCACTTTTGGCTTGTGTATATATTATAGTTCATATATCTGGGAAATATATGACATTTTATACAAAAACAAAGAGAATATGGCACATTAATGTAAAGATATATTACTCATCCACAAACATCTGAAAGTAAAGGAGTTTACGAGGTTTCGGTCCGTCCAGGACTCTTATCAGGTCTTGACAAGACTTAATATTTTTCTGGACTTTAACGACATAAGCAAAAAAACGAAGACATCGCAAGTCAATCTTCTTGTTTGTCGTCTTTCAGAATTCTCAACTTTGAAGGGTCGTCTCAAGTTCTGACGTTAAGAGAACCAAGATTTTAGACAATCAAACTGGTCCATTTGGCAGGTATATTGACCCGAGGCACTGTGCCAACCCCCTCGTTACTGACCCGTGGTCAATAACGAGGGGTTGGTGGTGACACAGGTCAGTTACGTGGGAGTTGGTAGTCCATGGATCAGTAACGAGGGGGAAGGCCTCGTTACTGTCTATCTTCCCAGGACGTTTCACAGACAGACACTTTCAGATTGATGAAGATTAAGCCACCCAAGAGGTGGCACGGGCATGAATAGCCCGTAAGTGGTGGCCCTTTTGAGCCATTACCAGTATCAGGAGCTGATACTGGAGATCTGTGGAGGTGCGACTGCACCCTGCGTGACAGTCTCCCATAGACTCTTTCAGACCAGCTGGTCCGTATATTACTACTATTGCAGTTTTCCTTTCTCCTATTCTCTTCTAGTGTGTCTCTACATCCCGTTCTCTATGTGTCTCCACATCCCGTTCTCTCTGTTTATATCTTCCGAATAAGCTGTTTGCTTATTCAAGCCTGGCAAAAAGATATCCAGAGACATTGCAGTGGCCATACACATTGATGATTGATGAAGATTAAGCCACCCAAAAGGTGGCACGGGCATGAATAGCCCGTAAGTGGTGGCCCTTTCGAGCCATTTCCAGTATCAAGAGCTGATACTGGAGATCTGTGGAGGTGCGACTGCACCCTGCGTGACGGGAGATGTCTCCCCGCCATACACAGACTCAGACTTGGTTACAAGTGCTGCTTGGGGGTAATAAACCCAATAGTTAAAGAGTGTCACATCTGTGAAACAGAAGCAGAGGCGCCACTATTGCACTACTTACTGGAATGTGAAGCTACTGAAGCCCTGCGCATCAAACTCAACATTAATCCAACGACAGCAGCTGCATTAGATGCACATTCCACCGCGACTACAATGATTAGAAAAGCCGTTGAGGAATGGGACTCACTAGTGACCATTCTGCATCTACATCCGCCACTAAGATAATGTTAATAAAACAAGATTAAAATCAGTGCACTAAAACAGAAGCGATAAATAAACAGGGAAAACGGAGGAATCCCCTCCTCAATTTTAAACTTTGACCCCAATATAACAGTAACAAGGTTATCGCGAATAACCGAACTCAATTACGGGCTCACCATAGCCCGTGCTACATGGACACTTCGTTCTGAGTAGCTAAATCTAAAACAACAACAAGCTGTTTGCCAAACCAGAAACGGTCAAACCCAATCAACCCACCCAAACTATCGTAGCATAGAAAAACGTCAATTAAAGTAGCTTTAATTTTTACTATTACTCCACATTTTTAAAAGATTGGTTGACTATCGTAGTAAAAGCAAGATTTTAGGTAAGAGGAGAGATTGTTCTGTGAGTAACTGACTTCCTCTCCACACTACTCTTCACAGACTGTATCTCACAGACATAGTAAAGGTCACTTCTTTACTAACTGTTCAATGACTATTAAGTAGCTTAAACCCATTCTTCTAGTGCTCTTCCAGATCATATATTTTGCCTATTTACTTAACTTTTTCTCACCACCTATCTAAAAGTAATAGATCTTTCTCTTATTATTATTATTTTACCTAATTTTTTTACACAATTTATCTTATTGTTACATCATTTAACCTAATTATTACATCATTCAAGTTCAAGTTTATTGAGAAAAGGAAATACATCTCAAAAGGATAGTAACTTAGGCTATGTCTACCTTCGTCTGTATAAGGTCCCTCAAAGGGCTCACAATCCCACACAGTTTGTGTGGGATTGTGACAATCATTAATCATATTCTACACTTCACATTCCAATGGTAATCACATGACATACTGTAAGATCTCTTATTGATCATGCTGCCCCTGTCTTGTCTTGTCTTGGTAAAGACAGACTAAACAAGTTGATTGATTGATGAAGATTAAGCCACTCAAAAGGTGGCACGGGCATGAATAGCCCGTAAGTGGTGGTCCTTTTGAGCCATTTCCAGTATCAAGAGCTGATACTGGAGATCTGTGGAGGTGCGACTGCACCCTGCGTGACGGGAGATGTCTCCTCCGTGTAAACAAGTTGGAGAAGGTACAAAATAAAGCCATGAGAATAATCCCAATATTATTCTCATGACCCAAGATATACAATTACTGAGATAATGATGATATGATTGAACTTTCAGAGTATTGGGGATAGAATTTCAGAGAAAAATGCAGCTTCGGTGATTAGACTAATGAGAGGCGAGGGAGCTAATGAACTAATCCTCTCACTTCAAAAGGTGATGACAACATTTATCTTATTCTTGCAGCACCTAATTCTTGCATCATTTTCTCGAACCTTTCGACAAAACAGGAAAACACTAAAGGAAACAAATTCAGGATTTTATTAATTTTATTACACAATATTCATACATACGCATAAGACTATATTCATAAAACCACGTCGTACAGTGAGAAAATAACAACCCAACCACCTGTTTAGAGGGTAATTATGCGGACCATCGTACATATATAGACATAATGGACAATTGGAGGCGAGGAGTCAATAACGTGGCTGAAGTATGTTGACCACACCACACACTAGAAGATGAAGGGACGACGACGTTTCGGTCCGTCCTGGACCATTCTCAGCATCGACTTGAGAATGGTCCAGGACGGACCGAAACGTCGTCGTCCCTTCACCTTCTAGTGTGTGGTCTGGTCAACATAATGGACAATTATATAGTATAATTTGGTATTATTCACTTTATATAGTTCGGTAAAAATTAAGCTAAATACACAAACTTAAATATTCCTAGGCCTAATATCACACATATATGCACTATATTAGGCCTAAGATAGCGTGTATTAGGGCTAAGAAGGTGAGGTTTAGTTATGTTTCATTAACATAAATTCATAATCTTTTCCGGTTTGTCCAAATTCAATAGTACTAAAATGTACTTTCAAATTATCTATTATGTCAATGTATGTCCGATGGTCCATAATATATCCTCCTTCTCTTTAAGATAGTATTATAAGTACTAAGTACTTTTAGATAGTACTATAAGTACTATCTATCTCTTTACTATACTATCTATTTAGATAGTACTATCTCTCACTTTTAGATATTGCTATAAGTACTATCTAATACTAGTGTATTAGTACTTATAGTACTAATGATAGTAGTCATAGTACTTATGTAGTCATAGTACTTTAGATAGTACTTATAGTACTAAAGAGAAGGAGGATTTGGACAATGAAAATGCCAGTAAATTATTTACAAACACATGTTACTTGTGTTTACAAAGGTAACAAAGGGGAAGAATAATAGCCTTTTTAAGGCAATCGTTCTTACCTTAACAAGGCTTGTAATAATTAATTAAATTAATTAAATTATTAATTTCTAATTAATGACCATAATTAAACTTGAAACACGTGTGATTGTACACGAGGGGGGGGGGGGCAATCACCATTACATAGAGGCACCACCACCATTGTTATTGTCACTAATACCGAACGAAGCACCACCACTGCCAACACCAGTGGTGGACGAGGACGCACCACCACTGCTAACACCACTGGTGGACGATGAAGCACCACCACTGCTAACACCAGTGGTGGACGAGGACGCACCACCACTGCTAACACCAGTGGTGGACGAGGACGCACCACCACTGCTAACACCACTGGTGGACGAGGCAGCACCACCACTGCCAACACCACTGGTGGACGAGGCAGCACCATCACTGGTGGACGAGACAGCACCATCACTGGTGGACGAGACAGCACCATCAGTGGTGGACGAGGCAGCACCATCACTGGTGGACGAGACAGCACCATCAGTGGTGGACGAGGCAGCACCAGCACTGCTGGACGTGGAAGCTCCACCACTGCTAACACCACTGGTGGACGAGACAGCACCATCAGTGGTAGACGATGAAGCACCACCACTGGACCGGTCATCAGCAGTTAGAGGACGAGACATGGCATGCGTCTGGCCGAGGACGAAGCCCCTGACGGTGAAGCCAGGAGCTCCAGCGACGACCACGACGGGCTCTGGTGGTGGAGCCTCTTGGGAGAACATCTCGCTGACCTCCAGCAGCCTGTACACTGAGCTCTCAGACATAAACCGTCGCCTGTTGGTGTTTCGCCGCCTCCTGTTGGCTGTGGTGGTGGATGAGACGTTTCGATCACGCCTCCTGCCGGGGATCACTATGGGCTGCGAGGTGGCGTGACTCTGGCTGCTCTCCGACGACGACGTGTCGTTAGGGGCTTGGACCACTTCCTCTGCGTTCTCTTCTTGTCTCATGAACGGCTGAATTTCAAAAGTTCAAATTACAACAAAATTATGGCCATAAGATTGTAGGCCTACACTAGACAGCTCCCACGTAAACCCAACATAATACACGAATAATTGATAAATATTAAGCCACCCAAGAGGTGGCACAGGCATGAATAGCCCGTAAATACACGGTTGACATGTAGTAATAGGCATCCTTCAGTCTGTGAAGACTATGGAGTTGCAAAGCTTTCACATGCACTATTCATTTCTTCCCACTTTATGAAGTGAGAGGATTAGTTCATTAACTCCCTCGCCTCTCATTAGTCTAATCACCGAAGCTGCATTTATCTCTGAAATTCTATCCCCAATACTCTGAAAGTTTAATCATATCATCATCTCAGTAATAGTATATCTTGGGTCATGAGATTATTGGGATTATTCTCATAGCTTCATTTTGTACCTTCTCCAGCTTGTTTAGTCTGTACCAAGACAAGACAAGACACGGGCAGCATGATCAATAAGAGATCTTACAGTATATCATGTGGTTACCATTGGAATGTGAAATGTAGAATATGAATAATAACTGTACTGTGTGGGTTTGTGAGCCCTTTGAGGGACCTTATATAGACGAAGGTAGACATAGTTACTCTATCCTTTTGAGATGTATCTTACTGTCTCAATAAACTTACTTGAACTTGAAGAACCTAACTACTAACCTAAGGTTCGAAATGTAAACAAATATGACAAACTTTTTGAGTGTACAACAAACTGTTGTACACTCAAAAAGTTCACGTACTTAGCACCACCACTTAGAAAACACATTTCTATTGGAATTCAAGTTAGCACTACCAAAATTTAAACACAGTTCACACAAAGGTAATCTGTCTAAAGGCCTAAATATGCAATTCTAGGCGTAACATATGCAATCTTAGGCCTAATTTAGCACATATATGTACTGTAGAAAATGAATAATGCAAAACAGATTTGTTACTACAACTGTCCATATTTTGAGCATGAATCCATACAACCTATAGGTACTACAATCGATTGTAGTACTACAATCGATTGTAGTACTACAATTTGATTGTAGTCAAATTGCAGTACTACAATTTTATTTTGTACTACAATTTGATTGTAGTCAAATTGCAGTACTACAATTTGATTGTGGTGACAGGCACCACAATCAAATATAACGTTTGTAACACTTCAAAAGTCAAAAACCACTTGCCTTTAATACCATTGTCTTCAACTGACAGAATAGTGAAGCTATTTTAGTGAAGAATAGTTTTCTATCCTCTATCGTCTATTCGGAAGAGAGACCGTGGACCAATCCTGCTGTTGCTACTGGTGTTATGTACTGATTGAGGCAGCTGTGTGCCCGATATTAGTGAGCATGGGACAGCTTGGCTCGAGTGAAAGAGGTGGGTGAGGTGGCACGGGCATGAGTAGCCCCGTAAGTGGTCAGATGTTTGGAGTGAATGTGGTCATCAGTCGTCAAAGAATGTTACTGTTGTTGTTTTAGATTTACCTACTCAGAAGGAAGTGTCCATGTAGCACGGGCTATGGTGAGCCCGTAATGGTGGTAGGCTAGAGAAAACGTCTCTTATATAGTCAAGGTATAGTCAGGGACCCCTGTTACGGGCTATTCGTGCCTGTGCTACCTCATGGGTGCCTTAATCTTCATCAATCAATCAATCATGATGGCAAAGGCCAGACTCTGTAGGTATAGTGAAGAGCCTACTTACATTATAATTAATAGTTCATTGTATCGGGGGACAGGCAGCCAGTGTATACATACAGTACATGTTAGGCTTATTGCAAGATCCTTTCCCCTACCCCACGCTAATTCCTAATTCTAAACTATCCAACTTATAAACAAATCAGCATAGCAATTTATTCTATAAATCAACAACCTAATTCCTAACACAATAGTTTCTGAATTATAACTTATCTATTGATTCATGTTCTATTTTGTTTTATTATATTTAACACATTATTATCCCCATATGTTAGACGTATATATGGATATATATATATAAAATGTTAACTATTTTCTATAGGCTTATAGGCCTCGTATGGACCAATAGGCCTTCTGCAGTTGCCTTTGTTCTTAAGTTCTTATGTTTTGCAGTTTCCTGTATTCATTCTTTTTACAACTTTTCTCCCTTACTCTGTACCTTTCTATAAGGAAAATTGAGCTTTCCTAATTGATCTTTAATATGTGAAGTTTCTCATTCCTGGAAATAACTCATCTTTCTTTGTATGCACTCAAGTGAAGTTATATCCAAAACCAAAATCTGCATTGGAATTCAGATGTGAATGGTTGCATGTTGACCAGACCACACACTAGAAAGTGAAGGGACGACGACGTTTCGGTCCGTCTTGGACCATTCACAATCGACTTGAGAATGGTCCAGGACGGACCGAAACGTCGTCGTCCCTTCACTTTCTAGTGTGTGGATTGGTCAACATATTTCAGCCACGTTATTGTGACTCCTCGCCTGCATCTGGATGGTCGGATGTTAGATCACATAGCCTACATGTGAAGTAATGGAATGATCGTATGAACTACATACAACCGGCTCACTACATTAGGGAGCCGGTCGGCCGAGCGGACAGCACACTGTACTTGTGATCCTGTGGTCCTGGGTTCGATCCCAGGCGCCGGCGAGAAACAATGGGCAGAGTTTCTTTCACCCTATGCCCCTGTTACCTAGCAGTAAAATAGGTACCTGGGTGTTAGTCAGCTGTCACGGGCTGCTTCCTGGGGGTGGAGGCCTGGTCGAGGACCGGGCCGCGGGGACACTAAAAGCCCCGAAATCATCTCAAGATAACATAGGGTGTACGGACCAATACACCTTCTGTAGATCCTTGAATAATTTTACTCTAATGATTTGCATAGGATAGGAGGGTTCAGTGAGAGGGCGGCTATTAAATGTCTTCCAGGAATTGGGGGATGCCATTAGCAAAACGGAGAATATTGTGGCTGGTAATGGGATTAGTCTCATTATTTGCAGGGACAACGATTTAGGAAGAGATGGGAAGCGATGACCGAACCACACATTGCAAAGTGAAGAAACGGCGATGTTTCGATCCGTCCAGGACCATTATCAAAACGAGTTTTCGGTCCAGGACGGACCGAAACGTCGTCTTTCGGTCCGAAAGAGTTAGGGGTGACATGATAGAGGTTTACAAGTGGATGAATGGACACAACACAGGGGATATTAATAGGGTATTAAAAGTATCAACACAAGACAGAACACGAAACAATGAGTATAAATTGGATAAATTAAAATTTAGGAAAGACTTGGGTTCGGTAACAGGGTTGTTGATTTGTGGAAACAATTACCGCGTAACGTGATGGAGGTGGGGTCCCTCGATTGTTTCAAGCGCGGGTTGGACATGTATATGAGTGGTATTGGGTGGTTATAGATAGGAGCTGCCTCGTATGGGCCAATAGGCCTTCTGCAGTTACCTTTGTTCTTATGTCATCATATCTTCAGCCACGTTATTGTGACACATCGTCTACACTAATGGGAAGTATTAACAGCAAATGAGTTAATTACATTTAAGAAAGGGATTCCTAGCACAATTAACATTCTTCCGAGAAAGGAAGTTCGAAATTAATAAGTTTCTAGGGCATTAGTTCTTATGTGGTGGAGGTGGGGTTCCTTGACCGCTTCAAGTGTGGGTTGGACATAAATATAGACCCCACCAGTTACAGCCCCCAAGTCATTGTCCTCCACTATCCCTTGCATATGGCCCTTGGCCATCTCGAAAGGCTGAACTATGTGGTGTCAGCAGAGAGATGCCAAGTACGAACCACAAAACAGGAAACTCGACAAGTCCTTCTCACAGTAAGAGGACGGATCCCGGAAAAGCTTGACCTTGGAATCTGGGGGGTGTTCCAACACAGGCCTTACACCCCAGAACCCCTAAGATGCTTTAGATGTCAGAGATTTGGGCATCACAAAGATGGCTGCCAACGCCCAGTGAGGTGCGGAGTCTGCAGCCAGCCCCATGATACAAAAACATGTATTGATAAATTCAAGGCAAACCACCCTGTTCAGGCAAAATGCCCAAATTGTTCCAAGGCACATCATGCCTGGAACTTGAAATGCCCTGAAAGGCTCAAAAGGCTTCAAACGAACCCCACCACGCCAAAAGCGGAGCCGAAACCCCCACCAAAACGAATATCAGCTCCCATGCCCACTAAAACCGCGTGGGGTCTACCCATTCAGGAAGAGGGGGCACACGGCCCTTCACCATCGGCCATGGTGAAGTGTGAGAAGACAGTACAGGACAAAAAGAAAGATGGAGGACACAAGAATCATGTTCAAAGCAGTCGGCCTCCCATTTCATCCAAGCACACTGGGGCCAATAGGAGTAGCAATTCCAGTGCCAAAGTTACCACCGAGAAGGGTCTAAAAGCCACTAGGCCCTCAACCTGCACAACATTAAATAGTGCTCCCACTGAACTGAACGCTCTCTGGCCAATGCTCAAAACTTTAGTCACTGAGTTGATCGAAAGTCTGCTGTCTTCACATGGAATCAAGCAAACCACAGAGACTCGGAAGACAATTGAGCACAAGCTCAAAAAATTCGAAGATGTAATATCCACACCGTCAAGACAGCAGGGCAAGAGGCACCCCCATAAAAAGCAAATAGAGTCCAGCTCGTCGGAAAGCGACATTGATGAGGCAATTTCAGGTCCACTAAGAACCTATACCCCAATTGCAAATTCCATGGCGTGTTCATCAGACTCCATGAATACCACGGAATTATCAGCACATTCCAAGAACCTAGAATTCTAAAGATCCTGCAATGGAATGCGCAAGGACTGCGCACTAAATTGCAACACTTGCAATGCATAGCAGCAACCAAAGGCATAGACATCCTGATACTACAGGAGAGCTTGCTTCGAGCCGGATTAGAACCTAAAATCTCAGGCTATCGAGGCTTCTTCCTTCCATGGATCAATGGGCAATCCAGGGGATGTGCAATCTATGTAAAATGTGACCTGATCTCCAAATCCATAACCAGCCCACCCAATTGTGGAGCAGGGACAGAGGTAATGGGAGTCACCATTGAGCTAAGACACGACAAACTTGAAGTGTTCAATGTGTACAGGTCTCCACATGCCGAAATGGATCTCTCTCTGTTATTTGGACACGCGACAACAACAAACACAATCATTTGTGGAGATTTTAATGCCCATCATCGATTGGCACTGGGCTCGAACAAAACAAATGAAGCCGGCATACACATTACACATCTACTGGACCAGCTTCCAGAAATACAAATCCTAAACAAGAATGAACCTACCCACATCCAAGGAGGCAGATTAGACCTAACCTTCGTGTCAGCCTCCCTAAGAGATGCAGCAACATGGTCAGTTGAGCCCACACTCACAAGCGACCACTATGGGGTCCAAATTGATCTTCAGTTAGACCTACCCACCCCACCTCCGCCTCCATCTGAAGCCTGGAACTTTGCTTTAGCAAACTGGGACCGATTTCAAAACCTCATTTCAGAGTGGCAAAGAAACTATGATCTTCCCGAAGACATTAATCAGGCAGAACAAGAATTTGTCAAAGCGATTCAAAGTGCAGCCAACAACTCAATCCCACTGAAAAAACAGTCCACCGGACACCATAAAGATCATTGGTACTATTGCGAACGTGTCAAAGAACTCAACCATAGACTCAATAGAACAAGAAAGCTATACAAAAAGCAGCCAAGTGACCGCAACAGGATCTTACTTTGTGAGGTCAAGGAACATGTACATCGAGAGACCAGACAAATAAAAGAACAAAAGTGGCTGGAATGGTGTTCACACCTGAATGAACACACCTCTCTCGGAGAGATGTGGCAGCAAATTCACCGGGCCAAAGGGAATAAAACACCTAAAGCTCCACACCCCAAGGATCCTCAACAGGAAGCCGAAGTACTGGCAACCAGGTTTGCAGAGAGAGCAGCCAGCAATCAACTTCCACCAGATGTATTAACAGTACAGACCGGACTAGAGGAAGAAAGGTGGCACAGAATCCTTACAGCATGTGAAGAAGTCTCTGGCACTAATGCCCCCTTCACACTGGATGAGCTCAATCGGGCTAAGAAAAACTCCAAGGATACATCCCCTGGAGCCGACAAAATAACCTATAAAATGATTAGAAACCTCGGCCCAGAGAGAGACGCTGCATACCTAAGGTTAATTAATTTCGCCTGGACTTCTCAAACTAGACCTTCTGCTTGGAATAGATCAGACATAGTGCCGATCCCAAAACCCAAAGATCCAGCTAATCCCAGGCCCATCTCTCTCCAAAGCTGTGCAGCCAAGACGGCTGACAGAATGGCACTCAACAGACTGGAGTGGAAAATGCCTAAACTGCACCATGATATGTATGCCTATAGAAGAGGGGTTGGCACAGTGGAATGTATTACAACTCTGTTAGCCCACTTGAATGACAGACCAGGAATGCTGATATTCCTGGACCTCGAAAAAGCCTTTGAACTGGCTAGCGCCCCAGCTATTCTCTGCTGCCTCATTGACAAAGAGGTCAGAGGCAACCTGCTCTCCTGGACCAAAAACTGTCTCATAAACAGAGAAGCAAGAGTAAAACTTCATGGCACAGTCTCTGAGTACAAAAGACATGAAAATGGTACACCGCAAGGAGGTATTCTTAGCCCTCTTCTCTTCAACTGTTTAATGGAAAGAATAATGAGGTTGAAACTCCCACATCACTGCAGGCTGCTAAACTACGCGGACGACTTTGTCATCATCATAAAAGGAAGGGATGCGGCGCGCCTTGCACCGAAATGCTTAGACTGCATCAGTAAAGAGGCAAAACAGATTGGGATCAAACTCAACCCCTTAAAGTCAAAGGCCATGCCCATAAAAATAGCGAAGCCCAACATCCAACTCACAGTACAGGGTCAACCAATAGAATGGGTCGACACCTATCAGTATCTAGGAATCATCCTGGACACACATGAATTTTAATGCTGAGGTCACATACTTGAGAGAGCGCACTGCGGCCCGGACGGCAATCCTCAGGTCGCTAACCTCCCTTTCTGGAGGAGCCAATCTGCAAGTCCTTCGCACATACTATGTACAGGCAGTCAGATCAGTGATCGATTATGCCGCACCTGCACTCACAAATCTATCACACCAACAGTGGAAAAAGCTTGAAGTTGCCCAAAACAATGCTATGAGAGCTGCACTGGGAGCCCCCATGTGGACCAGGCTTGAAACTCTTAGACTGGAGACGGGTTTGCCCTCTCTACAAGAAAGAATATCACAAAGGACAGCTACAATTATCAGTAAGATAATTATTTCTTCTGATCCAATCCCAGTACGGCAGGCTTTGGTGGTTGGACTAGGCCAAAACAATGGAAACTCTTGGGTTGCAAGAGCAGGAAAAGTCCTAAACAGACTACATTTAAAAAACATGATTCTTGATAGAGAGGGTGATCATCCACACCCAAATTACACTCCTTCCGCGCCGTGGGAAGAGCCTACTTTCAAAATAGTAATAGAAAGTCTCCCAATGAAAAAGGCTGCCTATGATCCGACAATCCTAAGGCGCATAATAGAAGAGCAAATGTATAGCATAGCAGTAGCAGGAGCCACCCACATCTTCACAGACGGATCGGTGGACACAGAAAATGAGAGTGCTGGCGCTGCTCTTTGCACGACCAGCGTTCAGGCATATTGGAAACTGGGAGGACTAGTATCATCAACCCAAACTGAGCTGTTTGCCATACAACAGGCATTCGCATATGTGATTGCACAAAACACTCAAAATGCAATCATACACACAGACTCAAAAGCTGCACTTCAAATACTAGGACAAAAACAGTGGAAAGATAATGTGGAAATAATTACCACCATTTTGTATCTTGGAGCAGTCGCTAAAGGCAAAGGACTCAACATAACTTTAAACTGGATCCCATCCCATATTGGAATCCCATTAAATGAAAAAGCTGATGAAATTGCTAAATTGGCAACTCGTCATCCAGTGATACATAAAACAATTCAACCCAGCCTAGAGAACATAAAAAACATCATCACCAAAAAACTCTCACATCTCAACAAAGCCTACCTGCACCAGAGAATAGCTGAAGGTTCGCCATCTGCAACATGGTATCTTCAGGCAACCAAATTAGAAAGGTTAAATATCCCAAAAGGCATCCACAGGGAAATAGCAGTTAGGCTATATAGACTACGTCTAGGTTACAGATGCAACTGGGAGATTGGTGAACCCCGACAGAGAGAGTGCATCTTCTGCCAAACTGTCACAGAAAAGCCATTACTTCACTATCTTCTGGAATGTGAAGCAACCAATGACCTTAGAAGAGCTTTAAGAGTTCCTGAATCATGCAGTGGCCACCCTGAAGCCATCAACACAGCCACTCTCCTGGTCAACAAAGGTGTCCAGCAGCTGGACACCCTCATAAAGGCTGTGAAGCAGTATCCTCCCCCGCGATAACAGCTTGATGGTTAAATGCAACCTCAGAATACTGAGAAAAAAAAAGTGTACCACTTACGGGCTATTCATGCCCGTGCCACCTCTTGGGTGGCTTAATCTTTATCAATCAATCAATCAATCAATCAATCTACAGCCCCCAGTGGACCAGACATCTCCCGTCACGCAGGTTGCAGTCGCACCTCCACAGATCTCCAGTATCCTCTATTGATACTAATAATGGCTCAAAAGGGCCACCACTTACGAACAATTCATGCACGTGCCACCTTTTGGGTGGCTAAATCTTCATCTTACAGCCCCGCTCCTGTGCCAGGTAAGTCCACTACGGGCTCACCATAGATATAAACAAGACACCTGGCATAGTAGCACCATAGCCCGTGCTACTTGAAACTTTTGTTCCGAGTAGCTGAATCTTAAACAACAACAACGGTTATAAATAGGAGCTGACTCGTATGGGCCAATAGGCCTTCTGCAGTTACCTTTATTCTTATGTTCTTATCTGGAATCAACTGCCGACTAAACAGTATTGCAAATCAAATCCAACATCAGACAGTGAACACTTCAACTGAGGCAATGATTTGTATGCTCGGAATGAGGTTCATTCATCTATGCTGGGGTTGTTGATTGAATGTTTGATGAAGATTAAGCCACCCAAAAGGTGGCACGGGCATGAATAGCCTGTAAGTGGTGGCCCTTTTGAGCCATTACCAGTATCAAGAGCTGATACTGGAGATCTGTGGAGATGCGACTGTACCCTGCGTGACGGGAGATGTCTCCCGTGTGGGGTTGTTGCTTTTGCCAAATCCTTAGAATCCAAATCGTTTGATCATAATCCTGTAATAGATGGATTGTTACCGGGTAACATAAGCCAACAATAGATGGATCATTTGATCATATGAGTGGGATTGGGTGGGTATAAATAGGAACTGACTCGTATGGGCCAATAGGCCTTCTGCAGTTACCTTTGTTCTTATGTTCTTATTTCATACGTAGGTTAAAGATATATATAAACGATTTATATGATTTAGCTTAAGTTGCATTCACTGGAAAGGCGAAGAGTTAGGGGTGACATGATAGAGGTTTACAAGTGGATGAATGGACATAACCGGGGGGATATTAATAGGGTATTAAAAGTATCAACACAGGACAGAACACGAAACAATGGATATAAATTGGATAAGTTTAGATTTAGGAAAGACTTGGGTAAATACTGGTTCAGTAACAGGGTTGTTGATTTGTGGAACCAATTGCCGCGTAACATTGTGGAGGTGGGGTCCCTCGATTGTTTCAAGCACGGGTTGGACAAGTATATGAGTGGGATTGGGTGGTTATAGAATAGGAGCTGCCTCGTATGGGCCAATAGGCCTTCTGCAGTTACCTTTGTTCTTATGTTCTTATGTTCTTATGATCTTCAATAGAAACTAATAGATCTTCAGCAGTTACTTATTTTCCCCGTGATCTCGTGTGGAATTAGAGTTTCAGGAAACAAGCAAGCAAGGATGCAAGCAAGCAAAGAAAGATAACTAGGATGGGTGATTGGTTAAATAAGGGCTGGAGAAGAATAGTAAGCGAGATTATTATTATTAACATCTTTACTGGCCCAATCAATATACAATTTTGCCTAATCTGAGTTAACTCAATTAGGTCTCATTACAGTGTGGATGATGCTCGTACTCACTGCCACCCAGGACAGAGGATCATACATAAGGCAATAGGTTTAAAATGTAGACTGAATCACATATATTAATGACTTGATGAAACCTTCTTTGATGGGGACTTTTATTTGGTGTGGTAGTCCTGTCAGTGTGTGTTGAAAACCCCTCTTAGTGACTCGTTGTGAACATGTTGTAGTTTCTAATGTTTTTGGGCTGCTAGGGAGAGGGAGAGAGTTATCAAGGAAAAACGCCAAGCCATTACGACCATTTAAACTCTCCCTTGAGGTTATCTTGAGATGATTTCGGGGATTTTTAGTGTCCCCGCGGCCCGGTCCTCGACCAGGCCTCCACCCCCAGGAAGCAGCCCGTGACAGCTGACTAACACCCAGGTACCTATTTACTGCTAGGTAACAGGAGCATAGGGTGAAAGAAACTCTGCCCATTGTTTCTCGCCGGCGCCTGGGATCGAACCCAGGACCACAGCGTGCTGTCCGCTCGGCCGACCGGCTCCCTATATATATATATATTATATCTGCCTATAATAAATATAAGGAGAGTGCAAATGATGTGCGAGTGATGAGTGTTAGGCCTTTGTATAAGTGCTTGTGTACGTTTTAATCTGTAAGATTATTGAAGTAATTTCTGTGCGATGGCGCGTTTTGAGGTATAGACATATACTGTATATACTCTTAGGGGTTTGTCAAGTTTTAGTCCAAGTGCTGCGGGTGAAACAGGTATGTAAGGGGGTGTGGGAGACCGTGAATAGAATTTTAGTGGAACGAGACATTCTGATTGATTGGCTGATGAAGCCACCCCAGAGGTGGCATAAGTAAGATTTGATTGATTGATAAAGATTAAGCCACCCAAGAGGTGGCACGGGCATGAAGTAAGATGCTTTCTGTTGTTATGAGTGGACCAAAATGCACCTTACCTCGGGCAGTTGGCTTATAAACGACAACAACGGACGCTCTCTTTACGGGCTCACCATAACCCGTGCTACATGCACGGGTCCCGTGACCCATGTGGTACTTCACTCTCCCCGCCCCTAAACACATACAAGACCATATCGCCAACACACAACACCGAGATATTCAACAGACCGTCAGCACACACCGCCAACCCATCCAACAGTAGTCTGTGACGATCAACATATAGTGATGGAATGCTGGGAGATTGCGTACATGGACCAGGATGTGGCTACTGTTATTTTTGCCTTCCGTCGGTGGACGATGCTCACTGTGGAGTCACTGTGGCCGGGTTACTGCACCTCCTGGTTGAGGTAAGATACTCTCCATACATATCATTGACAAATGCAAGAGTAATTTTAAAGAATTGGGAAATGCCATGTTATATTTTCATGGGAATTAATTAATTTTATCTTAAAAGTACATCTGCTAATGTGTGTGTGTGATTCGGGTTAAATGTAGATTTATAAATCATTGATTTATCTAATAATATACAATTTTCTCTAATTAATATACAATTTTCTCTAATAAATTTTTTATGAACAAATTCACAAGGGCCGTGACGAGGATTCGAACCTGCGTCCGAGAGCATCCCAGACGCGGCCTTAATTTGATGCATCACGTTATTGTGATTTCTGTGTGTAAAATTGTAATCTTTTTGTTGACCAGACCACACACTAGAAGATGAAACGACGACGATGTTTCGGTCCGTCCTGGACCATTGTCAAGTCGATTGTTTTTTAAATTAACCTTTTTCTCTCTTTTGAAGGCATTTGAAAAATGGAAGCCGGATACCGGAAAAGACGAAGCCGCAGCTTGAATCAACTCCTGAAGCTCCTGCCAGCCTGACCCAACGATCATCGCGGTCGACAAGTCGTGCCATAGGACCTCGGGCTTCCAGGGATGTCAATTACAGCCGGAGACAGACTAGGCCCTCTGGGCATACCAGTGCCCACTCTACCCCTCACCAGGATTACGTTGTGTTTGCTGGCTCGTCTGGTGTAGTGGTGAAGGGTTTTGAAGTGGGCTTGACTCATAGCATGAGAGCCCCTTACGGTGGTGGCAGGCTTCGCACGATACGTAAGCCTGGTGAATGGTATACTCCCGGCGACGATTCCTGTAAAGAAAGAAGAGTAACGGAAGCTTCCTCGACAGGACGTGAAATTGACGATCTTGCGTCCCTTGCTTTAGTTGGAGTTCAGCCGAAGATTGGCCTTGGAAGTGCTGCTTCCGGTGTTTCCAACGCACCTGTTAAACAGGATTTTCTTAACAGTGCTACTTCTAATGTCATAAGTACACCTGTTAAACGGAAAATTAGAAACATTATTTCTGGTCTCACTCTTGCCATTGTAAAACAGGATTTAGAGAGTGTCATTTACGGTACTAATACACCTGGAGTTGTCGGCTCACCAGATGGTCGAGATTTCGACTTTAACACCTGGACTACCTGTCGTGTTACCAGCACGCCTGTTACATGCGAATCCGGATTTGGCAGTTTTGGAATTTCAACAAAACCTGCCAAAACGTATTCCGACATTGAGAGTACTACCAGAACACCTGTTAAACGGGACTCCAGCTTGAACAGTGCTACTTCTAATGTCACTAAAACACCTGTTAAACGGAATTCCAGCTTGAACAGTGCTACTTCTAATGTCACTAAAACACCTGTTAAACGGAATTCCAGCTTGAACAGTGGTACTCCTAATGTCACTAGTACACCTCTTAAACGGAAATCCAGTTTTAGAAGCACTACTTCTGGCCTCACTATTCCCATTGTAAAACAGGATTTCGAGAGCGTCATTTATGGTGTTAATAACATTCCTGGAGTTGTCGGGACACCAGATGGTCGAGATTTCGACTTTAACACCTGGACTACCTGTCGTGTTACCAGCACACCTGTTATACGTGAATCCGGATTCTGGAATGACAAGAAAACCTGCCAAAAGTGATTCCGACATTCAGAATGCTACCAGAACATCAATTAAACAGGACTATGGTATTAGCGATGCTGCCAGCAAACTGATTAAACAGGATTCCGGCCATCACAAAGATGCTGAAACTCATGTACTGGTCATTAATGTTTTGTCCAACAATAGTCCATTAATAATCCAAGTCCAGCACAAGGCTGGACTATTACACCGAGCAGGATCAGATCCTGTGGCCTATAGCAGTGGCCTGTGTATTGAGCAGTGAGCTCAATACACAGCGTACAGGAAGCTAAGAGCTATATTATGGTGGGGTGTAGTATAGCGGAAAGTGGGTCAACTTTCATCACTGAAAGGTGACCCACTGAGAAGCGACCCATGATTTTTCTTTTAAACTCAAAGAATTTGAGTTTAAAAATCAGCTATAATTTTCCCAAATTTATAAATTTATAAATTTTCATCTGTGTTCTTGTATTTATTTATTTTGACTTATAAGGTAAAAAAAACACATGCTGTTATTTTGACATGATTAATTTTGCTGCCAACGTTCATTATTTAATTAATAAGGAGAGTCACAAGATTTTCGGGTTTGAAACCCGGAATACACAGGCTTTACCTGTGTATTTCACTGCTTTCTGCCACCATGAGTTGATCAAATATTGTACTTCGGTATTTTCAGATTCAAAAAGTTGTATTTTTTCATTGCATATATATTTTATGCAGGACTATATATATAGTCTTGCATATATATTTTTTCGTAAATATATATGCAGGACTTGCATATATATTTAGGACATAAATATATTGCATATATATTTAGGACATAAATATATTGCATATATATTTAGGACATAAATATATTGCATATATATTTAGGACATAAATATATTGCATATATATTTAGGACATAAATATATATATGACCAAAATATATATTTAGGACATAAATATATATGACCTAAATATATATTTAGGACATAAATATATATGACCAATTTGGAAATGTACTATCATACTTTTGGTCATGAATGACTTCATAGAAAATGGTAAAAAATCATATATTATGATTTTAATTCAGAAGTTGCAAGTAATGTTAATTGTTTTACCACCATTGTGCAGCTGTAATGACCACCAATAAAGTGTCTCTCATTATTTAGTTTGTATTACAATAAAGTATTTGTGGTTATTAAGTTGTGTGTTACTACTTTACAATACCCATTAAACATAGTGTCCATGTTGTTGTTATATATTCAAGTTCCAAGTAGCACGGGCTATGGTGAGCCCGTAGCTTACCTGACACAGTGGAATCAATTATTAAGGAACATAAGAATGATGATTTGGTTTGGTCAAACGTTATCGAACCAGTACTTAAGAACATACAAACAAAGAGAACTATTAGCTGAATATCAAATAAATGAATTTAAACTATTTCACACTGATAGATATATTAGACGAGGGGGGGGAGTAGCCATATATGTTAGGGACAATTTGAAATGTAGTCTCAAAGAGGGAATCAAAACTGAGCCACACACAGAAACTGTTTGGATAGAATTAAACGAAAAAATAATATTATAATAGGAGTTATATATAGGCCACCAAATTTAGACAGAATGGAAGCAAAGCATCTATGGGATGAAATATCTAGGGCATCTAGATCTAACAGTATTTACGTCATGGGTGACTTTAATTTTAGTGGAATAAACTGGGTGAACAAAACAGGGAATAGTGAAGCAAAAGATTTTCTAGAATTAATTGACGATTGCTTTCTTACGCAACACATTAAGGAACCAACGCGGGAAAATAATATTTTAGATTTAGTGTTAACTAACAGGGAAACACAAATTAAGGACATGGAAATAGGGAGTGAGCTAGGGAACAGTGATCACAAAGAAATCAGATTTAGCATAGAATGGAATACATCTGTTGGAGAAAATTCTGTTAAAGTGCCCGATTTTCGAAAAGCTGATTTCAATAGCCTAAGAAATTTTTTTGAGTCAAAAAATAGATTGGAATGTCTTGGGGATGGGGTGTGGGCTAGACGTGAACCCAGCGACAGGTGACGGAAAATGGGATTTCGATGTGGATTCAAAATATAACCTATTTAAAAATATTCTAAGCAAAGCCCAGGAACGTAGTATACCATATAAATTGAATAGATCGAATACTAATGATCCAAAGTGGATAACAAAGGATCTAAAGAACGTTATAGGTAAAAACAGAGCTTGGTACAAAAGGATTAAGAATGGGGAAGTTAGTTTAGAACAGGAATTCATACAACTGGTTAGAAATGTTAAAAAAGAGATAAGGAAAGCAAAAAGAAACTATGAAGTTCGCATAGCAGGGCAAGCGAAGACAAAAACCCCTGAAGGGTTTTTTCAGTTATATTGAACTAAGACTAGGAAAAGGATAGGTCCATTAAAAATTGCGACAGGTCAAATAACGGATCATGACGATGAGTAAACGATGAGTAAAAAATATTTTTTAATAAATATTTTATATCTATATTTACTAAAGAGGAACTTAACAATATGCCTTCAGCCGAACAAGTCTATGTGGGTGGGGACGAGGACAGGTTGACGAGTTTAGCAGTTACCAGGGAGGATGTAATTAAACAAATAGCTAAACTAAAACCAAACAAATCCCCAGGGCCGGATGAAGTGTTTGCCAGGGTGCTTAAAGAATGCAGAGAGGAGCTTTGCGAGCCACTGTCTACCATAATTAATAAATCAATAGAGTTAGGTAGAGTGCCAGAGTCATGGAAGGTAGCTAATGTGGTACCAATTTTTAAGATAGATCACTTGCGTCAAATTTCAAATGATAGATCACTTTCTATTGTGGGAAAGTTACTTGAATCGATAATTGCAAATACAATTCGTCTCCATCTTGAAAAACATCGGGCGGCGATGCCGAATTTACCAAATAGGTTTTATAAATGGCCGTTCATGTTTAACAAATTTGTTATCTTTTTATTACAGCACAGTTGAGACAGTTGCTAGTGGTAAGGATTGTGATGTTGTGTACCTTGACTTTAGCAAAGCTTTTGATACAGTGCCACATGAAAGATTGATTAAAAAGATAGAGGCTCATGGTATTGGGGGTGCTATATTAAGTTAGATTAGGGCATGGCTATACCAAAGGAAAGAAAGAGTTAGTATAAATGGTTAAGTCAGAGTGGGATAATGTTGTTAGTGGAGTACCTCAAGGCTCTGTCCTGGGACCTCTGTTGTTTATAATATATATAAATGATTTAGAATCATTTATATATATTTTATATAATAATTTATAAATGATTTAGAATCATTTATATATATTTATGTATATATCGTTTGAGTTGCAACATCTGCAAATTTGCAGATGATACTAAAATCGGTAGGGAAATTAACACAGAAGACTCACTATCACTTCAAGTTGATCTAAATAGGGTTTTGAAATGGTCAAAAGATTGGCAGATGCAGTTTAATGCTGATAAATGTAAAGTTCTGAGGCTAGGTAATGATGATAGAGTTACAAGATTACAAGCTAGATGGTGTTGAGATTGCGAAGTCGGATTGCGAACGGGATCTGGGAGTTATGATTAGTAAGAATTTAAAACAAAAGAATCAATGCATGAATGTTCGTAATAAGGCAAATTGGACACTGGGATTTATTAATCGAAGCGTTAGTAACAAGACTCCTGGTGTGATTCTTCAGCTATATCTTTCTCTGGTTAGGCCCAATTTAGATTATGCAGTTCAGTTTTGGTCGCCTTACTATAGAATGGATATAAATTCACTAGAACGTGTCGGACATGACTAAGTTAATTCCCCAAATTAGAAATCTTTCATATGAAGAAAGATTAACAAAGCTTAAATTGCATTCACTGGAAAGGCGAAGAGTTAGGGGTGACATGATAGAGGTTTACAAGTACATAAGAACAAAGGTAACTGCAGAAGGCCTATTGGCCCATACGAGGCAGCTCCTATTCTATAACCACCCAATCCCACTCATATACTTGTCCAACCCGTGCTTGAAACAATCGAGGGACCCCACCTCCACAATGTTACGCGGCAATTGGTTCCACAAATCAACAACCCTGTTACTGAACCAGTATTTACCCAAGTCTTTCCTAAATCTAAACTTATCCAATTTATACCCATTGTTTCGTGTTCTGTCCTGTGTTGATACTTTTAATACCCTATTAATATCCCCCCGGTTATGTCCATTCATCCACTTGTAAACCTCTATCATGTCACCCCTAACTCTTCGCCTTTCCAGTGAATGCAACTTAAGCTTTGTTAATCTTTCTTCATATGAAAGATTTCTAATTTGGGGAATTAACTTAGTCATCCTACGCTGGACACGTTCAAGTGAATTTATATCCATTCTATAATATGGCGACCAAAACTGAACTGCATAATCTAAATGGGGCCTAACTAGAGCAAGATATAGCTTGAGAACCACACCAGGTGTCTTGTTACTAACGCTGCGATTAATAAATCCAAGTGTCCGATTTGCCTTATTACGAACATTTATGCATTGATCCTTTTGTTTTAAATTCTTACTAATCATAACTCCCAGATCCCTTTCGCAATCCGACTTCGCAATCACAACACCATCTAGCTCGTATCTTGTAACTCTATCATCATTACCTAACCTCAGAACTTTACATTTATCAGCATTAAACTGCATCTGCCAATCCTTTGACCATTTCAAAACCCTATCTAGATCAACTTGAAGTGATAGTGAGTCCTCCTCCGAATTAATTTCCCTACCGATTTTCGTATCATCGGCAAATTTGCAAATGTTGCTACTCAAACCTGAATCTAAATCATTTATATATATTATAAACAACAGAGGTCCCAGGACAGAGCCTTGAGGCACTCCACTTACAACATTTTCCCACTCTGACTTGATTCCATTTATACTAACTCTCTGTTTCCTTTGGTATAGCCATGCCCTAATCCAGCTTAATATAGCACCCCCAATACCATGAGACTCTATCTTTTTAATCAGTCTTTCATGTGGCACTGTATCAAAAGCTTTGCTAAAGTCAAGGTATACAACATCGCAATCCTTACCACTATCAACTGCCTCAACAATGCTAGAATAAAAAGATAACAAATTTGTTAAACATGAACGGCCATTTATAAAACCATGTTGCGACTCAATTATTAATTTATGTTTTTCAAGATGAAGACGAATTTTATTTGCTATTATAGATTCGAGTAACTTTCCCACAATAGACGTTAGGCTAATTGGTCGATAGTTAGACGCAAGTGATCTATCTCCTTTCTTAAAAACTGGTATCACATTAGCAACTTTCCAAAACTCTGGCACTCTGCCTGACTCTATTGATTTATTAAATATGGTTGACAGTGGGTCACAAAGCTCCTCTTTGCATTCTTTAAGCACCCTGGCAAACACTTCATCCGGCCCTGGGGATTTGTTTGGTTTGAGTTTTACTATTTGTTTAAGAACATCCTCCCTGGTAACTGCTAAACTCGTCAACCTGTCCTCGTCCCCACCCACATAGACTTGTTCGGCTGAAGGCATATTGTTAAGTTCCTCTTTAGTAAATACAGATACAAAATATTTATTAAAAATACTACTCATCTCTTCATCACTATCTGTTATTTGACCTGTCTCAGTTTTTAATGGACCTATCCTTTCCCTAGTCTTAGTACGATATAACTGAAAAAACCCTTTAGGATTTGTCTTTGCTTGCCCTGCTATGCGAACTTCATAGTTTCTTTTTGCTTTCCTTATCTCTTTTTTAACATTTCTAACCAGTTGTATGAATTCCTGTTCTAAAGTGACCTCCCCATTTTTGATCCTTTTGTACCAAGCTCTCTTTTTACCTATAAGGTTCTTCAAATTCTTTGTTATCCACTTTGGGTCATTAGTATTCGATCTATTCAATTTGTATGGTATACTACGTTCCTGTGCTTTGTTTAGAATATTCTTAAATAAGTTATATATTGAATCCACATCGAAATCCCCATTTAAGTCACCTATCGCTGGGTTCATGTCTCGCTCCAAGACCGGCCCACACCCCATACCCAAGACTTTCCAATCAATTTGACCCAAAAAATTTCTTAGGCTATTAAAATCAGCTTTTCGAAAATCTGGCACTTTAACAGAATTTTCTCCTACTGGTCTATTCCATTCTATGCTAAATCTGATTTCTTTGTGATCACTGCTCCCTAGCTCACTCCCTATTTCGATGTCATTAATTTGCGTTTCCCTGTTAGTTAACACTAAATCTAAAATATTATTTTCCCGTGTTGGTTCCTTAATGTGTTGCGTAAGAAAGCAATCGTCAATTAATTCTAGAAAATCTTCTGCTTCACTATTCCCTGTTTTGTTCAACCAGTTTATTCCGCTAAAATTAAAGTCACCCATGACATAAATACTGTTAGATCTAGATGCTCTTGATATTTCATCCCATAGATGCTTTGCTTCCATTCTGTCTAAATTTGGTGGCCTATATATTACTCCTATTATAATATTATTAGCTTTTTCGTTTAATTCAATCCAAATAGTTTCTGTGTGTGGCTCTGTTTTGATTCCCTCTTTGAGACTACATTTCAAATTGTCCCTAACATATATGGCTACTCCACCTCCTCGTCTAATATATCTATCTGTGTGAAATAGTTTAAATCCATATATTTGATATTCAGCTAATAGTTCTCTATTTTCTACATTCATCCACGTTTCGGTAAGTGCAATAATATCTATTTTTTCTGTGCAGACAAGAGCATTTAATTCGTTAATTTTATTTCTTAGACTTCTACTGTTAGTGTAATATACCCTAAGTGAATTGTTATTTTGCGGACCTTCTCTTTCCCTGATCGTTTTGCCAATTCCTTTCTCCCACAAACACATACTTTTATTACCTCCTTCCTCCAAATCAATTCCCATACCTCTATCTACTAACAGTTTAAACCCAAACAAACACCTCTAACCACTTCTTCTAACGAGTTCGCAACAGCAACAACCCCAGCTCTCGATAGATGCACCCCATCACGAGCATACATTTCATTTCTTCCATAGAAGTGTTCCCAGTTGTCTATGAAAGATATTGCATTTGATTTGCAATATCTTTCCAGCCGGCAATTGACACCAAGTGCCCTCGATATCCATTCATTTCCCACTCCCTTTCTTGGAAGAATGCCACATATGATCGGGATTCCTCCCTTGCTCCTAACTAACTCTATGGCTGTTTTATACCTCTGAATCAGTTCCTCACTCCTAACTCGACCAACATCATTTCCTCCCACGCTAATGCAAATAATGGGATTGTTCCCATTACCAGCCATAATATCATTCATGTTGTTTATAATATCACCAATGCCAGCTCCGGGATAGCAAACCCTTAACCTGTTCCCCCTATCTCTAGCACAAAACGTTCTATCCAAATACCTTATCTGGGAATCTCCCACAACTAATGTTTGCTTAGGTACTTCCTTTACTTTCTGAGGGGCCTGCGCTTCCTTTCTCTTCGTTGCTTTCCCTTTTGCGCGATCCACAGTCTCTCCACAGCACTCGTCCTCCAAAACGTCAAATCAATTAGAAGTTGCTATGGCGTTTGAAGGCGGCTTTATCAAAGTCTTCTTAAGGCCCCTGTCTTTCACAACTCTCCAAGACGAGGTCCCTTTACTGCTGGTCTCCTCCTTCGTTACTTCTCGTTGTTTTTTCAGCTGACGCACCTCCTCCCGCAGAAAGTCCAACTCTGTCCTCAGGGCTCCCACTAGAGTCACCAGGTCCTTAACTACAACTTCCATATTGCAATGATAATATAACAACACTCAGGAGCTCCGGTTAACACAACCTCTCACTGTGACTTCACCTGACCGACCATGAATGTACACAACAAAGGGGATGTACACAACAAGTGGATGAATGTACACAACAAAGGGGATATTAATAGGGTATTAAAAGTATCAACACAAGTCAGAACACGAAACAATGGGTATAAATTGGATAAATTTAGATTTAGGAAAGACTTGGTTCGGTAACTGGTTGTTGATTTGTGGAACCAATTAAGCGTAACGTGGAAGCGTGGGTTGATGAAACAATCAACGCTTGATTGTTTCAAGCGCGGGTTGGACATGTATATGAGTGGGATTGGGTGGTTATACATAGGAGCTGCCTCGCATGGGCCAATAGACCTTCTGCAGTTGCCTTTTTTCATTAGAATTAGAAAAAACATTTATAATGTTTTAACATTTCTTTGTTCTTATGTAACTGCAGAAGGCCTATTGGCCCATACGAGGCCAATTAGCTATATATAATCGAGAGCGCGTGTTGGACCTCCACCACGTTACGCGGTAATTGGTTCCACAAATCAATAATACTGTTATTTACCAGTATTTACCCAAGTCTTTCCTAAATCTAAACTTATCCAATTGTTTTGTGTTGATACTTTTAATACCCTATTTTACCCTATTTTAATTCCTATTTAATATCCCCTTTGTTATGTCCATTCATCCACTTGTAAACCTCTATTATGTCCTAACTCCCTAACTTTTTGCCTTTCCAGTGAATGCATTTTATTTCGTTTCTTAGACTTCTACTGTTATTGCAATATACCCTAAGTGTATTGTTAATTTGAGGCTCGTTCCCTGATCATTTTGCCAAATTGTTTCGCCCATAAACACATACTTTTATTACTTCCTTTCTCCATATCAATTCCCATTCCTGCTAACAATTTAAACCCAAACAAACGCCTCCAACCACTGGTTCCAACGAGTTCAACAACAACCCTCGATAGATGCACCCCATCCCAAGCATACATTTCATTTCTTCCATAGAAGTGTTCCCAGTTATGAAAGATATTGCATTTGATTTGCAATATCTTTCCAGCCGGCAATTGACTTATTCTATGAACATAAGAACAAAGGCCACTGCAGAAGGCCTATTGACCCATATGAGGCAGCTCCTATCTATAACCACCCAATGGCTGTCTTAAACCTCTGTATCAGTTCCTCACTCCTAACTCGTCCAACATCATTTCCACCTTTAATAAAGCTGTTGATTCAACCTGATTCATATAAAGAACGTCACTTTTCGCTCGTATGTGTTACAAAAATTGTCGTATTAGAAAATGGAGGCAGCTCGCCTAGACTCGCAAGTGACGTTCTGTCCCGTTTTCTTCTTTGGGTCCTCTGGTAGGTTAGGAGAGTACACCTTAAATTGGGAAAACGTTGAGAGGTTGAAAACGGGCTGGTAGATTTACGGAAAATTTTACAGAGTAGCGTGAGTGACGGAAAAAATATAGGTGAGTATATTATATTCAAGATATATGAGTGAATATACCCAACTTTCATATATAAATTGTGAGGACGTTTAAGTCCGCCTCGGACCGATATCATGAGGATATCGGACCTCGGACCGATATCATGAGGATATCGTTTCGGTCCATTGTGCACAACGTTGCCCAAGTGTTTATTTATTGTGAGAGACGTTATTGTCTGTCTCACGCAAGGTGTAGTCGCACCTTGCCAGTATCAACTCTTGATACTGGTAATGGCTCAAAAGGGCCACCACTTACGGGCTATTCATTCCCGTGCCACCTTTTGGGTGGCTTAATCTTCATCAGATTATCAATCATTGGTATGTGCGGGAGTTAAGAACATAAGAACAAAGGCAAATGCAGAAGGCCTATTGGCCCATACGAGGCAGCTCCTATCTATAACCACCCAATCCCACTCATAAACATGTCCAACCCGCGCTTGAAACAATCGAGGAACTCCACCTCCACCACGTTACGCGGTAATTGGTTCCACAAATCAACAACCCTTTTACCGAACCAGTATTTACCAAAATCTTTCCAAAATCAAAACTTATCCAAATTATACCCATTGTTCTGTCTTGTGTTGATACTTCGCAATCTCAACACCATCTAGTTCGTATCTTGTAACTCCATCATTACCTAGCCTCAAAGATAGTGAGTCCTCCTCCGAATTAATTTCCCTACCGATTTTCGTATCATCGGCAAATTTGCAAATGTTGCTACTCAAACCTGAATCTAAATCATTTATATATATTATAAACAGGACAGAACCTTGAGGCACTCCACTTACAACCCTTTCCCACTCTGACTTGACTCCATTTATACTAACTCTGTTTCCTTTGGTATAGCCATGCCCTAATCCAGCTTAATATAGCACCCCCAATACCATGAGTCTCTATCTTTTCAATCAGTCTTTCATGCTAAAGTCAAGGTACACGACATCACAATCCTTACCACTATCAACTGCCTCAACTATGCTGGAAATTTTATAGCAAGGAAAGATAGCAAATTTGTTAAACATGAACGGCCATGAACAAATCCACAAGGGCCGTGACGAGGATTCGAACCTGCGTCCGGGAGCATCCCAGACACTGCCTTAATCTGAGCAAGCTCACTTACCCTGTCGTAGCTCAGTCGATTAAGGCAGTGTCTGGGATGCTCCCGGACGCAGGTTCGAATCCTCGTCACGGCCCTTGTGGATTTGTTCATTTGATGCATCACGTTAGTGTGATCTGTGTGTGATAAACGGCCATTTGTAAAACCATGTTGTGACTCATTTATTAATTTATGTTTTTCAAGATGAAGACGAATTGTATTTGCAATTATCGATTCAAGTAACTTTCCCACAATAGTCGTTAGGCTAATTGGCCGATAGTTTGACGGCCAATTAGTCTAGTCTATCTCCTTTCTTAAAAATTTGTACCACATTAGCTACCTTCCATGAGTCTGTTACTCTACCTAACTATAAATCTATTGATTTATTAAATATGGTAGACAGTGGCTCGGAAAGCTCCTCTTTGCACTCTTTAAGCACCCTGGCAAACAACTTCATCCGGCCCTGGGGATTTGTTTTTTTTTGAGTTTTACTATTTGTTTAATTACATCCGAGTTGTGCACAAGTCGGAGCTGACTGGCCTTGACACAATTTTTTAAGTTATTTTCTTCTTTCATTCATAAATGGAAATAAAATATGTAAATAAAAATCAAATTTATTACATAAATAATATACATTTTGTATTCCAACACCTTGATGTAGGAATACATAGTTCTACATGCAAGCTGGAACATAATTCGACATTAATTGTCACATGGACTGTTGAGGAGAATAAGAAAACTGCAACGTATCAGTGATGTGCTGAATGTGGCGTCTGATGTTGCAAGGGAATAACACTGGCTGACTGGCGTCTGCTGGTACTGACTCCAACATCGTCTACAGCTATTGATATAGCTCTTCTATACTTCTGGAGTATATCTTCTATACTCCAATATCTTCTATAATATCTATAACACCTATACTTGATATTATTGGCGGTATAACTGACCTAAAGGTCGTCTTCTAACATATTCACATCCTTTTGCCGCAAACAGCGATATCCAAGCATACCTAACCTCCTCGACGCTGGGCAAGTCACTGTCATCGTCACTGTCAACCTCAACGTACATATCGCTGCCAGTTTCATATCCTTCGTCACGGCTAATGTCATTGTTGAAAATTTCATCGTAGTCGTCATCATTCTCATCGATACCGCGAGCCTCATAGTCGTCACTATCCTCTTCGATGTCACGAATTTCATAGTTGTCACCATCTTCATAGTCGTCACTATCATCATAGTCGTCACTATCATCATTGTCGTCACCATCCTCATTGTCGTCATAATCCTGTTCGTCGTCAGCATCCTCACCATCCTCATCCATTTTACGATTCTCACAGTTGCCACGATCCTCATAGTCGTCACTATCATCATAGTCGTCACTATCATCATAGTCGTCACTATCATCATAGTCGTCACTATCATCATTGTCGTCACTATCATCATCGTTGTCACTATCATCCAGAATGTGGATGACGTCACGTGGATGAGCTTGTATGAAGGATTGATCATCGTCAAACTCAACTTCCGTCTCTCTCATCACCTGTAGATCAATTGTAATTTAATATAAGAATTATATATATATATGATTTAAGTGTTTAAGTAAAATTAAGTGTCCTTACACTAAGAATATATTCACTTAATATAACGAGACTTGTGCAGATTATATTATAATATGAAATGATAAGGATAATGCCAGCTGCCTGCACAGCATATTTCATGAAGTTATACTGACAAACACGAAACTCAATTATGATATCAACCTCTCTCCAACTTCAGTCCTTGAAAATAAATTTAACATGAGGAACTGGATAAAGAGGGATTAAATGTGTAATAAAAACTTACCTCATATACTGAGGAGATGAAGCGCGTCAGAATACAGAGGTGGGAAAACATAGCGAAGATATTACTGAAGAACCATTGCTTGAGCGACGTGAAGAATCTTGCTATTTCCTCAGCCATTATCATTGTCTGTATACACTCCTTCGTCTTGCTGTCAAGTGCTCGCTGTCAAGTGCTCACTGGGTTTGTGTTTCGTGGTCAATTTAATCTTTTATTTGTATCTTCAGTCACATGAGGTTAGTGTTCATTAAGTGAGGTGAGGAGAAAGATTTTTATATTCAGAAACCAAAGAAGCACAAAAACAATGAAATTCTTCACATAGACTTCAAATTCAAAGTCTCAAGCCAAGATGGATGAAAATAGAACACAAACAGATGTTATGGGCTATTCATGCCTGTGCCACCTCTTGGTTGGCTGAATCTTCATCAATCAATCAATCACTAAGCATATGGCTTATTGTCATACACGCACAGCCTGATCAGGCTGATCATAAGAACAAAGGTAACTGCAGAAGGCCTATTGCCCCATACGAGGCAGCTCCTATCTATAACCACCCAATACCACTCATATACATGTACAACCTTGAAACAATCGAGGGACCCCACCTCCACCACGTTACGTGGTAATTGGTTCCACAAATGAACAACCCTGTTACCGAACCAGTATTTACCCAAGTCTTTCCTAAATCTAAACTTATCCAATTTATACCCATTGTTTCGTGTTCTGTCTTGTGTTGATACTTTTAATACCCTATTAATATCCCCTTTGTTATGTCCATTCATCCACTTGTAAACCTCTATCATGTCACCCCTAACACACACACACACACCTGCCACCCCCTCACACCTTCCTCCCCCCCCCCCCCCCACACACACACAATACGCCAAGGTCTCGAGAGAGAGAGATGATTCAACGCACATAATTAAAATTAACTAGTGACTACTAATTACTACTAATTACTAGTGACTACAGCTTAAAGAACAACGAGAAGTAATGAAGGAGGAGACCAGCAGTAAAGGGACCTCGTCTTGGAGAGTTGTGAAAGACAGGGGCCTTAAGAAGACTTTGATAAAGCCGCCTTCAAACGCCATAGCAACCTCTAATTCATTTGACGTTTTGGAGGACGAGTGCTGTGGAGAGACTGTGGATCGCGCAAAAGGGAAAGCAACGAAGAGAAAGGAAGCGCAGGCCCCTCAGAGGGTAAAGGAAGTACCTAAGCAAACATTAGTTGTGGGAGATTCCCAGATAAGGTATTTGGATAGAACGTTTTGTGCTAGAGATAGGGGGAACAGGTTAAGGGTTTGCTATCCCGGAGCTGGCATTGGTGATATTATAAACAACATGAATGATATTATGGCTGGTAATGGGAACAATCCCATTATTTGCATTAGCGTGGGAGGAAATGATGTTGGTCGAGTTAGGAGTGAGGAACTGATTCAGAGGTATAAAACAGCCATAGAGTTAGTTAGGAGCAAGGGAGGAATCCCGATCATATGTGGCATTCTTCCAAGAAAGGGAGTGGGAAATGAATGGATATCGAGGGCACTTGGTGTCAATTGCCGGCTGGAAAGATATTGCAAATCAAATGCAATATCTTTCATAGACAACTGGGAACACTTCTATGGAAGAAATGAAATGTATGCTCGTGATGGGGTGCATCTATCGAGAGCTGGGGTTGTTGCTGTTGCGAACTCGTTAGAAGAAGTGGTTAGAGGTGTTTGTTTGGGTTTAAACTGTTAGTAGATAGAGGTATGGGAATTGATTTGGAGGAAGGAGGTAATAAAAGTATGTGTTTGTGGGAGAAAGGAATTGGCAAAACGACCAGGGAAAGAGAAGGTCCGCAAAATAACAATTCACTTAGGGTATATTACACTAACAGTAGAAGTCTAAGAAATAAAATTAACGAATTAAATGCTCTTGTCTGCACAGAAAAAATAGATATTATTGCACTTACCGAAACGTGGATGAATGTAGAAAATAGAGAACTATTAGCTGAATATCAAATATATGGATTTAAACTATTTCACACAGATAGATATATTAGACGAGGAGGTGGAGTAGCCATATATGTTAGGGACAATTTGAAATGTAGTCTCAAAGAGGGAATCAAAACAGAGCCACACACAGAAACTATTTGGATTGAATTAAACGAAAAAGCTAATAATATTATAATAGGAGTAATATATAGGCCACCAAATTTAGACAGAATGGAAGCAAAGCATCTATGGGATGAAATATCTAGAGCATCTAGATCTAACAGTATTTATGTCATGGGTGACTTTAATTTTAGCGGAATAAACTGGTTGAACAAAACAGGGAATAGTGAAGCAGAAGATTTTCTAGAATTAATTGACGATTGCTTTCTTACGCAACACATTAAGGAACCGACACGGGAAAATAATATTTTAGATTTAGTGTTAACTAACAGGGAAACGCAAATTAATGACATCGAAATAGGGAGTGAGCTAGGGAGCAGTGATCACAAAGAAATCAGATTTAGCATAGAATGGAATAGACCAGTAGGAGAAAATTCTGTTAAAGTGCCAGATTTTCGTAAAGCTGATTTTAATAGCCTAAGAAATTTTTTGGGTCAAATTGATTGGAAAGTCTTGGGTATGGGGTGTGGGCCGGTCTTGGAGCGAGACATGAACCCAGCGATAGGTGACTTAAATGGGGATTTCGATGTGGATTCAATATATAACTTATTTAAGAATATTCTAAACAAAGCACAGGAACGTAGTATACCATACAAATTGAATAGATCGAATACTAATGACCCAAAGTGGATAACAAAGAATTTGAAGAACCTTATAGGTAAAAAGAGAGCTTGGTACAAAAGGATTAAAAATGGGGAGGTCACTTTAGAACAGGAATTCGTACAACTGGTTAGAAATGTTAAAAAAGAGATAAGGAAAGCAAAAAGAAACTATGAAGTTCGCATAGCAGGGCAAGCAAAGACAAATCCTAAAGGGTTTTTTCAGTTATATCGTACTAAGACTAGGGAAAGGATAGGTCCATTAAAAACTGAGACAGGTCAAATAACAGATAGTGATGAAGAGATGAGTAGTATTTTTAATAAATATTTTGTATCTGTATTTACTAAAGAGGAACTTAACAATATGCCTTCAGCCGAACAAGTCTATGTGGGTGGGGACGAGGACAGGTTGACGAGTTTAACAGTTACCAGGGAGGATGTTCTTAAACAAATAGTAAAACTCAAACCAAACAAATCCCCAGGGCCGGATGAAGTGTTTGCCAGGGTGCTTAAAGAATGCAAAGAGGAGCTTTGTGACCCACTGTCAACCATATTTAATAAATCAATAGAGTCAGGCAGAGTGCCAGAGTTTTGGAAAGTTGCTAATGTGATACCAGTTTTTAAGAAAGGAGATAGATCACTTGCGTCTAACTATCGACCAATTAGCCTAACGTCTATTGTGGGAAAGTTACTCGAATCTATAATAGCAAATAAAATTCGTCTTCATCTTGAAAAACATAAATTAATAATTGAGTCGCAACATGGTTTTATAAATGGCCGTTCATGTTTAACAAATTTGTTATCTTTTTATTCTAGCATTGTTGAGGCAGTTGATAGTGGTAAGGATTGCGATGTTGTATACCTTGACTTTAGCAAAGCTTTTGATACAGTGCCACATGAAAGACTGATTAAAAAGATAGAGTCTCATGGTATTGGGGGTGCTATATTAAGCTGGATTAGGGCATGGCTATACCAAAGGAAACAGAGAGTTAGTATAAATGGAATCAAGTCAGAGTGGGAAAATGTTGTAAGTGGAGTGCCTCAAGGCTCTGTCCTGGGTCCTCTGTTGTTTATAATATATATAAATGATTTAGATTCAGGTTTGAGTAGCAACATTTGCAAATTTGCCGATGATACGAAAATCGGTAGGGAAATTAATTCGGAGGAGGACTCACTATCACTTCAAGTTGATCTAGATAGGGTTTTGAAATGGTCAAAGGATTGGCAGATGCAGTTTAATGCTGATAAATGTAAAGTTCTGAGGTTAGGTAATGATGATAGAGTTACAAGATACGAGCTAGATGGTGTTGTGATTGCGAAGTCGGATTGCGAAAGGGATCTGGGAGTTATGATTAGTAAGAATTTAAAACAAAAGGATCAATGCATAAATGTTCGTAATAAGGCAAATCGGACACTTGGATTTATTAATCGCAGCGTTAGTAACAAGACACCTGGTGTGGTTCTCAAGCTATATCTTGCTCTAGTTAGGCCCCATTTAGATTATGCAGTTCAGTTTTGGTCGCCATATTATAGAATGGATATAAATTCACTTGAACGTGTCCAGCGTAGGATGACTAAGTTAATTCCCCAAATTAGAAATCTTTCATATGAAGAAAGATTAACAAAGCTTAAGTTGCATTCACTGGAAAGGCGAAGAGTTAGGGGTGACATGATAGAGGTTTACAAGTGGATGAATGGACATAACCGGGGGGATATTAATAGGGTATTAAAAGTATCAACACAGGACAGAACACGAAACAATGGGTATAAATTGGATAAGTTTAGATTTAGGAAAGACTTGGGTAAATACTGGTTCAGTAACAGGGTTGTTGATTTGTGGAACCAATTGCCGCGTAACATTGTGGAGGTGGGGTCCCTCGATTGTTTCAAGCACGGGTTGGACAAGTATATGAGTGGGATTGGGTCGTTATAGAATGGGAGCTGCCTCGTGTGGGCCAGTGGGCCTTCTGCAGTTGCCTTTGTTCTTATGTTCTTATGTACTAATATAATTCCAACACAAAATTTTATTAATTTGCACAAATGAGTTCAACCCCCAAAGGAGCACACACACCTGCACCGAGATGGATTACGCAGCTCATTTTATTTAAACGTGCTGAAATTATTAGCAATTGTGCAAGTATTCTAATTTGCACAATTATTAACAAATGATGTTGATGACATTTGTTTATTTATATTTTGCTCATTTATGTCCTGCGTGTCAACTGAGCTTTATATCCACTCGTTTGTTTGTACAGGAATATATAGGAATGATTCCTATATATTCCTACATATAGGAATGATTCCTTTATGTATTCATATAGGAATCATTCCTATATATTTGCCTATATGTATATAATGAATAAGTACATACGCTTATTTTCTGTCTATTGCTGTCAATTTGTTTTTAAATATTAATATATTTGTTGATACATATATGAGGATAATTTTACATGTTATTGCATAATATATCATATTTAATCTAAGGTAATGAAGAGCAATTTAACTAAAATGAAATCCAAAGTCGAGAGCTATTGTTTAAATAGACGTGTTTGTGACTAACTATTGGTGCTTGCACCATGGATCTGTTAGCTAGTTACTGTTAGGTGAACAAAGGCATCAGGTGAAAGAAAACGCTGCCCAATTGTTTACAAAAAAGAAGTTTAAAGTCATTAATACATAAAGGGAAAATATAACTTGTGATTTTCAAGCGCGGGTTGGACAAGTATATGAGTGGGATTGGGTGGTTATAGATAGGAGCTGCCTCGTATGGGCCAATAGGCCTTCTGCAGTTACCTTTGTTCTTATGTTCTTATATGAGTGGGATTGGGTGGTTATAGATAGGAGCTGCCTCGTATGGGCCAATAGGCCTTCTGCAGTTACCTTTGTTCTTATGTTCTTATATGAGTGGGATTGGGTGGTTATAGATAGGAGCTGCCTCGTATGGGCCAATAGGCCTTCTGCAGTTACCTTTGTTCTTATATTCTTATCTACCAACTGTTTTGATCTAGTGGGGGAATCGATCGCGGTCTCCTTGCCGTACAGGTTCGTGATTGCAAAACCACGTCAAGTTATCCCCTCCCCCTCCCCACTCCTACCCCAGGGTATACAATAATGCAGGCTGGGACATATGCCAATACTGTCGTAATATGCAGATGTAATTTACCTAACCTCCACTGATAGTTTCCAGCACTCTACATTGCTTGCAAGCATTGCAGAGCCCACCGCACTGGCAAGACTTCTCATGCATACTGGTGTGATAATACCGGTAAGGTAAGGCTTCACATGCATACTGGTTTGATCATACCGGTAAGTCTATAATCCGGTTAAGGCTTCATGTTATTATCCGGACTACAATTATAGTGCGGATGTAAACAGAGAGAGAAATGAACGCAACGTAAAAAGTCAACATTGATCGTAAAACCAATAACGAACCATTCTGTACCATTGAAAACGGGAAGAAAGAAAATCTTAGCGATAAAATCCTTAGAAAAGTGTTTCGGGCCAAACAACACTTATTACAGAAGAACCTCGAACGAGGTGGTTGAGGCGCACTATTATATACCGATATATCCTCCCGACCTCTCAACTACTACGTCTCATTCTGTAAGTTACGGTTCCGTTATACGTTATCCTGTATGTTATACAAAGTGCTATGAAAAGTAGCGGCTCTCAAAAACTCACATTTTCTATGAACCAGTTGGTTGGGCGGGTTCGACAGTGTGTGGTCAGGTTAGCACGTTGTACTCTGTACGTTTTGGCACGATAACGGGCTGCACAGAGACTAAGAATGATCTACTAGATAGACACACTTGTGACGTGTCTTATAAATATATATATATATATATATATATATATATATATATATATATATATATATATATATATGTCGTACCTAGTAGCCAGAACGCACTTCTCAGCCTACTATACAAGGCCCAATTTGCCTAATAAGCCAAGTTTTGATGAAATAATTGTTTTTCGACTACCTAACCTACCTAACCTAACCTAACCTAACTTTTTCGGCTACCTAACCTAACCTAACCTATAAAGATAGGTTAGGTTAGGTTAGGTAGGGTTGGTTAGGTTCGGTCATATATCTACGTTAATTTTAACTCCAATAAAAAAAATTGACCTCATTCATAATGAAATGGGTAGCTTTATCATTTCATAAGAAAAAAATTAGAGAAAATATATTAATTCAGGAAAACTTGGCTAATTAGGCAAATCGGGCCTTGCATAGTAGGCCAAAAAGTGCGTTCTGGCTACTAGGTACGACATATATATATATATTGTGACGGTAACGCGTTGGTGTTCGGCTGTTTAAGGCTAGGGGTATGGCCTCGTCACATAGTTATAAAAAAAAATAGAAAAACTGGAACTTCGTCTGTGGTAAGGTAAGGAGAAGACACACAAAACACAAGTAAAACTTTAACAATGAAATTTTAATTACGTTAAATAAATCAAAACATGAAAATATGGACAAACAAATATGTATAATAAAATCAATGAATCAAAATAATAAGAATACTTAAGTGACACAATGAAAGTTACGTTAAGGCAAAATAACAAGAAGTGCAACAAAAGTTAAGTGGGAGGTGCTGGAATATTGGCTTAAAGCCACCACCTCTCTCAGTACACTCTAGAGTCTAGCTGGGAGGAGTGCTGGCTACGAAAGCACGGAACATTCTGAGGACTGATGTTGGGGCGACCCCAGACATCAGGTAGTATTGGGGGCGAGTGCAGGTGCAGCCAGACCGGCGACCAATCAGCGGAGTCGTAGCGATCAACGGGTAGTTTGGTGGTTGGAGTTCGAACAGGTGGCTGGTTGCATACGTTTCTGCTCACCCTGGCAAGCCTTGCTGGTGTTTGTTGTCGTTGTTGGACATTTCTTCCATAGTCTTTTATATAGTTGTGAAGACGTAATTTTGGAGGGAAGAGCAGGCTCAATCTCTTGAAGGAGATTATCGTCACAACTCTCCCCCGAAGCCTGCGGTTCTGGAAGAAGTACGTCGTTATGTGGTGGAGTAATGGATGGAGTTGCTTCTACTTCATAAACTCTGGAGAGATCATGGGCTAAGATGTTGTCAGACTCTTGGTATAGCGTGTCTCCAGGTTGAATTTCTGCAGGTAGCAAGCCCATAGTAGAAGACGTTGAGATGAGAAGTGGGCGTGCTGCAGGAGGTGTAGGGTGGTGTGGTCCGTATTGATGGTGGACCGAGCACTTTTCAGGTGTGGAGTGAAGTGCTGAAGCTTCAGGATGAGGAAGAGTAGCTCCTTGCCAATTGTTCCGTAGATCCTTGTAGCAGTAGTCGCTGACAGGTGTATTCTTCTCGCCTCGTTGCTGCATCACGACACCACCCACGTCGGTACCATTGGCGTCGACATGGAGGATGAAGGGCTTATCTGACGAGGTGAGAGTGGAATTAGAAGAGGGCATAGGAGCACGATTATTATCCTGAAAGCATTTGGGAAGATCATTAAGGATTTTGGAATTAGAAAGCGCCGACTCCTTGTCAGTGCTTTCGGGAGAAGAAGCCGGGATGGTCTCACTGTGGATGTAGGGTTCTGTGAATGTGGAATAATTAGTCAAGACAGTGGGAGGAGTACCATTATATTGCTTCAGGAGGTTGACGTGGCACAGCTGGGTCTTCCGCCGCCTATCAGGAGTCTCTATCACATAATTATTATTATTCCTGCACTCTTTGACGCAGTAGGGTCCTGAAAATCTGTTTTGTAAAGGTGAACCTGGGATAGGGAAATAAGCAAGGACGAAGTCTCCCGGCTTGAATTTTCTTACTTTGCTGGTCTGGTCGTAATGAGTCTTCATTCTCACCTGGGCTTTCAATAGATTATCATGAGCAAAGCGGTGGACTCTCTCTAGAATGTGTTGAAGGTTTTGAAGAAACTGGGGCACATTCTGATGCTCACTGAAGGTGGCATCTCGGAGAGAGTCTTTGAAAGCCTTAAGGGGAGTACGGCACTTACGGCCGTAGAGCATCTCATAAGGAGATACTCCTAGGGACTCATTGGGGAGACTTCTGAAAATACACATTATTAGGTCAATCTGCTTATCCCAATCCTTTGAGGTTTCACTACAAAACTTTTTCAAGAGTGCTTTGATGGTCTGATGACTACGTTCAAGAGAACCCTGTGAAGCAGGATGATAGGGGCTGGACAATACCTGTTTGATGTTGAACTCCTCCAGTGTCCTTTTGAAGAGATCACTGGTGAAGTTGGTGCCACAGTCACTTTGAATCTCCCTGGGAAATCCGTATTGAGTGAAGATCTTCAATAGATGTTTGATAACCGTAGCAGCCGTGATGTTCTTCACTGGAACTGCTATGGGAAATTTGGTGGTAGGACACAGGATGGTTAGGATGTAGGCGTTACCTGAACTGGTCCGAGGTAAAGGACCAACACAGTCTATTATGAGTCTGTGGAAAGGTTCCGCAGGCACCTGTATGGGAATCAGTGGTGCTCTGGGAATGGAGACGTTCGGTTTGCCTGCCATCTGACATGTATGACACTGTTTTACGTACTGTTTGACGTTATTTACCATACCTGGCCAGTAGTAGTCTTGGCGAATCCCATGGTAAGTCTTGTTGAAGCCGTAGTGGGAGAATGCTCCGTGGGCCAGGTGTAGAATAGTGGGCCGCAGGCTGGTGGGAATCACAAGTTGTTCGATGTTGGCCCAATCGTCCTCCTCCTTCAGTTTACTGGGTCTATATCTGCGGTAGAGCAAGTCGTTCTCTAGGAAGAACCCAGGAATACTGTCGGGTTGAGTCTCAGCCTGGAAAAACAATGGTGTTAAAGTAAGATCTTCCCTCTGCAACTTACGGAACTCCAACTTGGTCAGATGCGGGGGTAGTTTCTGAGGGTCTTGAGGGACAGCGGTGGCAGTAGAGTCAGCTGGCTGTGGACGTGCGGCTTGTGCACGGGTGGTCACGAGAACCGGAGGAGAAACTTCATCACTCTCTTGAACCTCTGCTGGAACATACTCGAGAATAGGGTTTCTGGGCACAGAGTTACACACCTGGGGTTTGTCCATGACGATCAGGTTGGTCGGTTGCAGGTCTTCTGCCAAGTCGTTGCCTAGGAGAAGTTGCACTCCAGGCATGGGAAAAGGCTTTTCCCTGACGGCGACTTGGACTTCCCCGTTCACGTAGGGACAATCCAGGTGGACTCTGGCGAGAGGGTATGGAGTAGTAGCAGTGAGGTCAGTGATGAAGACCGTTTCCCCGGTGTAGACTATGTTGGGCACAGCCGACTTCAAGATGATTGATTGTAGAGCCGCTGTGTCCCTCAAGATCTTCAATTTGAAACGTCCCTCCGGATTTGAACCGTTGGCAGAGACAGTTCCAGTATACAGGTGGTTACTGAAAAGAGAAAGATCATTAACATCAACACCAACATTCATCACAGGCTTACCGGACTTAGGAGGAGTTGGTTTGGGTCGTTGTTGGTCAGTGGTTCCCTTGTATTGAGACTTACCACACTTGTCTATGGTATGTCCATAGAGTCTACAATACTTGCAGTACAGTTGTGAACCAGCTTGATCGGGGCTCACCTTCTCGTAACTGTACCACGACTTCTTACTGGAGGATGGTTCAGGTGTCAGCCGGTGGATGAGGCTGTAAGTGTCAGCCGACTTAGCACACTTCAGGTAGTCGGTTTCTTCTTTATCTGCTAAGTAGAGGCGGACAGGAGGCGGCACACGTCTCAAGAATTCTTCAACAAGCATCAGGTTGACGAGTTCTGTAAAAGTAGAGACATGTGCTGCTTCCAGCCATTTCATGAAATACCTCCGTTTCGTGTTGGCAAACTCGAGGAAGGTAGTGGTACTTGCCTTCAGGTGGTCACGGAATTTCCTTCTATAACTTTCTGTGGAAAGTAGGTAGGCGTCTAACACTGCTTGTTTCAGAGTGTAGTAGTCATTCTCAGACGCCAAAGTACTGAGTGTGACTGCAGCTCTACCTGTAAGATGGACTCTGAGAAGTGTGGCCCATTGGTCGACAGGCCAACTGAGTTGATTAGCAAGGGTTTCAAAGGTGGTAAAGAACACATCAACTTCTGCTTCTACAAAGGATGGCATTAACTTACTTGCATGTGATATATTAAAACTGACGGGAAGATTGGCAGTAGCTTGCTGGCGTTGAGCGAGGTGTGAAGTTTCCAACGTGTATTCCCGTTGACGACACTCAAGAGCCAGAGTCGCTTGTTGCTTGTCATGTTCGCGTTGTATTTCCAACTCGCGTTGTTTGGTTTCAAGCTGTAATCTCTCACGTTCATGGAGCAAGGCGACCTCCCGTTCGTGGAGGGCGAGTCCACGTTCGTGTTCTTCTCTCCTCAAGGCAGCTTCACGTTCTCTGAGGGTGATTTCTCGTTCTTGTTCTTCCCTTCGTATGGCAGCTGCTTCTCTTTGCTGCTCACGTTCAATCTTTGCCAGCTCTAGTTTAAGTTTCATCGTAGCCAAGTCAGTTTTCTCTGCAATATAGTAAGTTTCATGAGTTTCAGAGTCTATCTTACCTTGCTCTAAATAGTAATCCAGCAACAGGTTGTGTAGGTCATTTTTGTTGGCTTGGTAGGGAACTTCTAGTTGATACTCATGTGCAAGAGTTTGTAGTTCAGTCCTCTTGGCACGACTTAAAGTCCCTATTTCACCTGCTGGATTTGCACGGAAAGTTTGGAGACGAAACATGGTGAAATTAGCAAATAAAGGTACACGAATGTTCAATAATGAAATGTCAGAAACAGGACAACGTGGCAACTGGTACCTATCCTGTGTGATCTTTAACAATTAACGTTAAGTGAAAGATATTAAATGATTAAATTAAATCAAGGGCGCAGGAAATCTTGTACCCGGTACTCATGTAAGAGAATAAGGGCAAGAAAATCCTACTAACAAATGAAACAAAGTTTCGAAAACAAATGAAACAGTTAAATGCTTCAAAAGTAAAATTGGTAGTCCAAGGATGTAGGCATACCTTGCCAAGTCTCTATAGGACATAAAGCAAGTTTTTCCCACTGAATTTAATATGATACTTACAGAATTAGCGAACTTTTGTGCTCTGAAAAAATAAGCTAATTCCCTACCGTTGTATGTATCATCATCTCTGACTGACGTGTAGGGGTGCGAGGTGTCAACTGGTGACGAGAACTGCTGCTGAGGTCCCAATTCAGCAACTAAAGTTCGAGCTAGAGGAACTATGGCCCTCTTTGTCCTCCTACAGTCAGATTGCAGAAGATTGGGTACTCTTGACCCGGGGCAGACCACAGTACCAGGGTACCAATATGATGATCTGTCAGAATGAGAAATATTCAAGGGACATAGATGGTAAATACGAGTAATAACACGGAGGGAGAGATGACCAATTAAGAGTATGACTGCGGCCTACAGTCACCACGTAATCCAAAGTTGTCTCACCTTCACTATATGTTACTCTCGTAATGCACAATACACCGCACCTTATAAAAAATGAAATTGAATGAAAAATTAGTAAAGCTACGTTAACAAAGTTAAATACGCTTACCATAAATTACCACTTGGCACCAGTACCTGAGTGAGGCTCCCGGACAGGCCCCCATATAACTTGTGACGGTAACGCGTTGGTGTTCGGCTGTTTAAGGCTAGGGGTATGGCCTCGTCACATAGTTATAAAAAAAAATAGAAAAACTGGAACTTCGTCTGTGGTAAGGTAAGGAGAAGACACACAAAACACAAGTAAAACTTTAACAATGAAATTTTAATTACGTTAAATAAATCAAAACATGAAAATATGGACAAACAAATATGTATAATAAAATCAATGAATCAAAATAATAAGAATACTTAAGTGACACAATGAAAGTTACGTTAAGGCAAAATAACAAGAAGTGCAACAAAAGTTAAGTGGGAGGTGCTGGAATATTGGCTTAAAGCCACCACCTCTCTCAGTACACTCTAGAGTCTAGCTGGGAGGAGTGCTGGCTACGAAAGCACGGAACATTCTGAGGACTGATGTTGGGGCGACCCCAGACATCAGGTAGTATTGGGGGCGAGTGCAGGTGCAGCCAGACCGGCGACCAATCAGCGGAGTCGTAGCGATCAACGGGTAGTTTGGTGGTTGGAGTTCGAACAGGTGGCTGGTTGCATACGTTTCTGCTCACCCTGGCAAGCCTTGCTGGTGTTTGTTGTCGTTGTTGGACATTTCTTCCATAGTCTTTTATATAGTTGTGAAGACGTAATTTTGGAGGGAAGAGCAGGCTCAATCTCTTGAAGGAGATTATCGTCACAATATATATATATATATATATATATATATATATATATATATATATATATATATATATATATATATATATATATATATATAGACATATGTCGTACCTAGTAGCCAGAACGCACTTCTCAGGCTACTATGCAAGGCCCGATTTGCCTAATAAGCCAAATTTTCATGAATTAATTGTTTTTCAACTACCTAACCTACCTAACCTAACCTAACCTAACTTTTTCGGCTACCTAACATAACCTAACCTATAAAGATAGGTTAGGTTAGGTTAGGTAGGGTTGTTGACCAGACCACACACTAGAAATTGAAGGGACGACGACGTTTCGGTCCGTCCTGGACCATTCTCAAGTCGATTGTAGGGTTGATTAGGTTCGGTCATATATCTACGTTAATTTTAACTCCAGTAAAAAAAAATTGACCTCATATATAATGAAATGGGTAGCTTTATCATTTCATAAGAAAAAAATTAGAGAAAATATATTAATTCAGGAAAACTTGGCTTATTAGGCAAATCGGGCCTTGAATAGTAGGCTGAGAAGTGCGTTCTGGCTACTAGGTACGACATATATATATATATATATATATATATATATATATATATATATATATATATATATATATATATATATATCGATAGATACAGCGATAGCAGGCGGCTTGACGTTTGCGAGGCACTACACATCAAGAAGTCAACACCAGCAATCAACAGCCAATTATTGCACAACTATATTCTACCCACCTCAAGACTCCGCTCCAATATAGAAGCATCAAGAAATATGGACCAATAGGCTTTCTACAAACACTTCTATTCAATACCCATTGTTTGTGTTCAGTCTTGTGTTGATACTTTTAATACCCTATTAATATCCCCTCTTGTTCTGTCTTGTGTTAATGCCACATCACCCCTCCCACCTCACTCAAATGTAGATATATATATATATATATATATATATATATATATATATATATATATATATATATATATATATATATATACATATATATATATATATATATATATATATATATATATATATATATATATATATATATATATATATATATATACATATATATATATATATATATATATATATATATATATATATATATATATATATATATATATATATATATATATATATATATATACATATATATATATATATATATATATATATATATATATATATATATATATATATATATATATATATATATATATATATATATATATATATACAAAATACAACTCGAACCAACGAATATATACTAAAGAAGTTTAAAGTCATTAATACATAAAGGGGAAATCAACTTGTCTGTCTGTCTGAATGTCTGACTCTCTCTCTCCCTCTGAAGTACCAAGGAGAATCCTCGTCTATCCTTCAATTAAGACGCTATTAACCAATCAATTACGTCCCGCAAGGAGGATCCCCCACTTGCTAAATACCGGATATAATCGCCTTCTGCAATTATTCATCCATGGTGCAATTACACGGTATTGTTCAGAGGTGTGCTGATGTGCACAGGAGGATGGAGCGGAACATCTAAAGTGAAGGAAGGTCTAAGATGATGCCTGTGGGAGGGGGGGGGGGGGAGGACGGGACACATTTGAATGTTTAAGGATTCTCCTCACGGTCTTAAAATGTTGAGTATGGAACGTTCTCACGTTCCCGCCCCTATCTCTATGACTTCCACGCTTCCTGCATAAACCCGCTGACAATGTGGCGAGGAGTCGTACCACGAGTATAATGTTGCAAGGACCTCAATCACCCTCTCCTCTAACCTAGTATAATGTGGCAAGGACCTCAAACACCCCCCTCCCCTAACCTAGTATAATGTGGCAAGGACCTCAAACACCCCCCTCCTCTAACCTAGTATAATGTGGCAAGGACCTCAAACACCCCCTCCTCTAACCTAGTATAATGTGGCAAGGACCTCAAACACCCCCTCCTCTAACCTAGTATAATGTGGCAAGGACCTCAAACACCCCCTCCTCTAACCTAGTATAATATGGCAAGGACCCCAAACACCTCCTCCCCCAACCTAGTATAATGTGGCAAGGACCCCAAACACCCCCTCCTCTAACCTAGTATAATGTGGCAAGGACCTCAAACACCCCCTCCTCTAACCTAGTATAATGTGACAAGGACCCCAAACACCCCCTCCCCCAACCTAGTATAATGTGACAAGGACCCCAAACACCCCCCTCCCCCAACCTAGTATAATGTGACAAGGACCCCAAACACCCCCCTCCCCCAACCTAGTATAATGTGGCAAGGACCCCAAACACCCCCCTCCCCCAACCTAGTATAATGTGACAAGGACCCCAAAAACCCCCTCCTCTAACCTAGTATAATGTGGCAAGGACCTCAAACACCCCCTCCTCTAACCTAGTATAATGTGACAAGGACCCCAAACACCCCCCTCCCCCAACCTAGTATAATGTGACAAGGACCCCAAACACCCCCCCTCCCCCAACCTAGTATAATGTGACAAGGACCCCAAACACCCCCCTCCCCCAACCTAGTATAATGTGACAAGGACCCCAAACACCCCCCCTCCCCCAACCTAGTATAATGTGACAAGGACCCCAAACACCCCCCTCCCCCAACCTAGTATAATGTGGCAAGGACCCCAAACACCTCCTCCCCCAACCTAGTATAATGTGGCAAGGACCCCAAACACCTCCTCCCCCAACCTAGTATAATGTGACAAGGACCCCAAACACCCCCCCTCCCCCAACCTAGTATAATGTGACAAGGACCCCAAACACCCCCCTCCCCCAACCTAGTATAATGTGGCAAGGACCCCAAACACCTCCTCCCCCAACCTAGTATAATGTGGCAAGGACCCCAAACACCTCCTCCCCCAACCTAGTATAATGTGACAAGGACCCCAAACACCCCCCTCCCCCAACCTAGTATAATGTGACAAGGACCCCAAACACCTCCTCCCCCAACCTAGTATAATGTGGCAAGGACCCCAAACACCTCCTCCCCCAACCTAGTATAATGTGACAAGGACCCCAAACACCCCCCCTCCCCCAACCTAGTATAATGTGACAAGGACCCCAAACACCCCCCTCCCCCAACCTAGTATAATGTGGCAAGGACCCCAAACACCTCCTCCCCCAACCTAGTATAATGTGGCAAGGACCCCAAACACCTCCCCCAACCTAGTATAATGTGACAAGGACCCCAAACACCCCCAGTATAATATGCCAGTATAATATGGCAGAGTTCCTGGGACAGATTTCGTCTGTGGTACTAAACGTTGTATACGTGTTCTGGGAGAAGTCGGATTTGTGATGCTCTTCCGTCTCTGAGGCTCTTTATATTTTTACATTACTTACAGTGCCTTTGATTTAGGAAAGACTTGGGTAAATACTGGTTCAGTAACAGGGTTGTTGACTTGTGGAACCAATTACAGCGTAACGTGGTGGAGGTGGGGTCCCTCGATTGTTTCAAGCGTGGGTTGGACAAGTATATGAGTGGGATTGGGTGGTTATAAATAGGAGCTGCCTCGTATGGGCCAATAGGCCTTCTGCAGTTACCTTTGTTCTTATGTTCTTATATTCTTAAGTCAAAATAACGAGGTTGAAAACATATAACCTCTGGACCTTCAGGCCCTTTCTGGACCTTTGATAAGAACATAAGAATTCAGCATAAGCCGTTTTGGCCCATCCACCCAAACGCATTTGGGTGGAAAGATCCACCCAAACTCATTCATACATGTGTCTAACCAAGGTCTCTTGCACTAATAAACAAATCCACAAGGGCCGTAACGAGGGTTCGAACCTACGTCCGAGATCATCCCAGACTCTGCCTTAATCGACTGAGCTACGACATGGTCAAAAGAGTTGACACCAGAAGTTGTACCTAACTTACTTGGATCCTGCAGCCTCTCCGAGATACAAACCAGGGTTTTCACTACCCATAGCAGCCCGGCCCACGTGAGGGCCGGTATGGGTAGACACTGGGAACTGAATTTGCCCATCCACAGTAGCGAGGGGTGAGGGCGGTAATACTCCTGACAGTTCCTGACAGCCGTGGGAGCCTCGAACGTTGCTTGTTGTTATAGATTCAGCTACTCGGAACATGTTCCAAGTAGCACGGGCTATGGTGAGCCCGTAACATAAGAACATAAGAACAAAGGTAACTGCAGAAGGCCTATTGGCCCATACGAGGCAACTCCTATCTATAATCACCCATTCTCACTACATACAAAGATTAATCAGGTGTAATTGACCTGTTATGTTGAACAGTGTCTTCTGTGTTGGCATCGTTATGTTCTGGTCTTGTCCTTACTTTCATGGTGGGTAGAGTAAATAGTTCCGTGATTTGGGTGTTCATGGTAGGTTGTTCTATTCTTATGTGACCTGGCACAGGAGCAGGGCAAGAAGCACGGGCTATGGTGAGCCCGTAACTTACCTGACACAGGAGCGGGACTAGAAGCACGGGCTATGGTGAGCCTCGAACGTTGCTCCTCAAAATACCTGGCAGCAACAACAGTCGTATTTGCAAAGTTAGTCCTTGTCAGTTGACAGTAATGACTGCGGCGGCCCGTGTAACTAACCCCGACATCTGACGGTAAATGAAACCTCAATTAAAGTGTAGCTTCATATACAGTAAATTCTCCGCTCAGCAAGAAGAGTTAGAGATAAGAAGCATCATTAGAGAGTTTTGGGGAATTTCCAGCTTAAGTTTACTTCCTTAGTGAGGATATGAGGCAAGAGCGCCACTAAGAGGCGGCAACCTCCAGGGCTCCTAGGAAGGGAGGGTAGACAGTTTGGAGGAAGAGTAGGCGGGAGAGAGAGAGAAAGTGAGGGTGTGGGAGGAAAGTAGGTATGGAAGGTGGAAATATAGTGAAGCATAGATGACAGAGGAATAAGTGAGGAAGGAATTGTGGAACCAATTACCGCGTAACGTGGTGGAGGTGGGGTCCCTCGATTGTTTCAAGCGCGAGTTGGACATGTATATGAGTGGGACTGGGTGGTTATAAATAGTAGCTGCCTCGTATGGGCCAATAGGCCTTCTGCAGTTACCTTTGTTCTTATGTTCTTAAGGGAAGCAGAGAAGGGTGAGTTATCAAAAAAATAATGACAACAGTAATGGTGACTAACCACCTAAACGGTCGGGAATTGAACGCTGACCTGCAAGAAGCGAGACCCTCGCTATATCGTCCAGCCCAAGTGGACAACAACAAAATATAATACAATGGTCTTAAGAACATTAGAATGAAAGTAACTGCAGAAGGCCTGTTGGCCCATACGAGGCAGCTCCTAATTATATAAAACCCTGGTGTGTGCCTCGGAGAGGCTGCAGGATCCAGTAAGTTCACTTCGGTTTCAACTCCTTTTGACCATGTCGTAGCTCAGTCGATTAAGGCAGCGTCTGGGATGCTCTCGGACGCTGGTTCAAATTCTCGTCACGGCCCTTGTGGATTTGTTCATAACCACCCAATCTCATTCATATTATATGTCTAACCTACGCTTGAAACAATCAAGGGATTCTATTTCTATTATGTTACTAACAAACAAAGGTAACTGCAGAAGGCATACTAGTTTTACTAGTATGGATACCTTCTGCAGTTACCTTTGCAGTTAAACAAAGGTAACTGCAGAAGGCATACTAGTTTTACTAGTATGGATACCTTCTGCAGTTACCTTTGCAGTTAAACAAAGGTAACTGCAGAAGGCATACTAGTTTTACTAGTATGGATACCTTCTGCAGTTACCTTTGTTCTTATATTCATATTAACCTCGTAAAATACATGATAAAGACAATAACAAAAACTTTTACTGTGGAGGAAACGTTCTCAGGAGACTCTGGTGTTGACGAAACTGAGGTTCCAATTATTTTCCCCTCGGCCTGGCAGGAATTCCTGGTGGAAAACTTGCCGTGATAACGGAGCCCCAAGTTAATTCCTGCCCGGCAACTGACATCCAGGATTTACGGTCACAAATATCCCACAGGAATTTGTGCGTCCATTAAAGTTCCAGAAGATAAATGTTATAGTTTATTGATATTGCAGTTTTATTAGTATTATTATTTTATTAAAATTGATTTTAATATTATATACTGGTAATATTATAATATTATAATATTATTACTGGTATTATGATTTTTATTATTTGCATTAGCTTCAGTGATTTATTATGGTTATTATTATAATTATTGTCCAAACCACACACTAGAAAATGTGTGGTTTCCACGTTCATGTGTAACAAATTTGCTATCTTTTTATTCCAGCATAGTTGAGGCAGTTGATAGTGGTAAGATTTGCGATGTCGTGTACCTTGACTTTAGCAAAACTTTTGATACAGTGCCACATGAAAGACTGATTAAAAAAGATAGAGGCTCATAGTATTGGGGGTGCTATATTAAGCTGGATTAGGGCATGGCTATACCAAAGGAAACAGAGAGTTAGTATAAATGAGGCCACATTTATTTTCACATTTTCCCACGCCACAGTCAGAGTGGGAAAATGTTGTTAGTGGAGTACCTCAAACCTCTGTTGTTTATAATATATATAAAGGATATGGATCCAGGTTTGAGTAGCAACATTTGCAAATTTGCCGATGATACAAAAAATCGGAAAAAGTAAATTAACACTGAAAAAGACTTACTATCACTTCAAGTTGATCTAAATAGGGTTTCAAAATGGTCAAAGGTTTGGCAGATGCAGTTTAATGCTGATAAATGTAAAGTTTTGAGGCTAGGTAATGATGATAGGGTTACAAGATTACAAGCTAGATGGTGTTGAGATTGCGAAGTCGGATTGCGAAAGGATTGCGACATGATAGAGGTTTACAAGTGGGTGAATGGACATAACAAGGGGGATATTAATAGGGTATTAAAAGTATCAACACAGGACAGAACACGAAACAATGGGTATAAATTGGATAAGTTTAGATTTAGGAAAGACTTGGGTAAATACTGGTTCAGTAACAGGGTTGTTGATTTGTGGATCCAATTGCCGCGTAACGTGGTGGAGGTGGGGTCCCTCGATTGTTTCAAGCGCGGATTGGACAAGTATATGAGTGGGATTGGTTGGTTATAGAATAGGAGCTGCCTCGAATGGGCCAATAGGCCCATTCGAGGGAGTGAGCTAGGGAGCAGTGATCACAAAGAAATCAGATTTAGCATAGAATGGAATAGACCAGTAGGAGAAAATTCTGTTAAAGTGCCAGATTTTCGAAAAGCTGATTTTAATAGCCTAAGAAATTTTTTGGGTCAAATTGATTGGAAAGGCTTGGGTATGGGGTGTGGGCCGGTCTTGGAGCGAGACATGAACCCAGCGATAGGTGACTTAAATGGGGATTTCGATGTGGATTCAATATATAACTTATTTAAGAATATTCTAAACAAAGCACAGGAACGTAGTATACCATACAAATTGAATAGATCGTATACTAATGACGCAAAGTGGATAACAAAGAATTTGAAGAACCTTATAGGTAAAAAGAGAGCTTGGTACAAAAGGATTAAAAATGGGGAGGTCACTTTAGAACAGGAATTCGTACAACTGGTTAGAAATGTTAAAAAAGAGATAAGGAAAGCAAAAAGAAACTATGAAGTTCGCATAGCAGGGCAAGCAAAGACAAATCCTAAAGGGTTTTTTCAGTTATATCGTACTAAGACTAGGGAAAGGATAGGTCCATTAAAAACTGAGACAGGTCAAATAACAGATAGTGATGAAGAGATGAGTAGTATTTTTAATAAATATTTTGTATCTGTATTTACTAAAGAGGAACTTAACAATATGCCTTCAGCCGAACAAGTCTATGTGGGTGGGGACGAGGACAGGTTGACGAGTTTAGCAGTTACCAGGGAGGATGTTCTTAAACAAATAGTAAAACTCAAACCAAACAAATCCCCAGGGCCGGATGAAGTATTTGCTAGGGTGCTTAAAGAATGCAAAGAGGAGCTTTGTGACCCACTGTCAACCATATTTAATAAATCAATAGAGTCAGGCAGAGTGCCAGAGTTTTGGAAAGTTGCTAATGTGTTACCAGTTTTTAAGAAAGGAGATAGATCACTTGCGTCTAACTATCGACCAATTAGCCTAACGTCTATTGTGGGAAAGTTACTCGAATCTATAATAGCAAATAAAATTCGTCTTCATCTTGAAAAACATAAATTAATAATTGAGTCGCAACATGGTTTTATAAATGGCCGTTCATGTTTAACAAATTTGTTATCTTTTTATTCTAGCATTGTTGAGGCAGTTGATAGTGGTAAGGATTGCGATGTTGTATACCTTGACTTTAGCAAAGCTTTTGATACAGTGCCACATGAAAGACTGATTAAAAAAATAGAGTCTCATGGTATTGGGGGTGCTATATTAAGCTGGATTAGGGCATGGCTATACCAAAGGAAACAGAGAGTTAGTATAAATGGAATCAAGTCAGAGTGGGAAAATGTTGTAAGTGGAGTGCCTCAAGGCTCTGTCCTGGGACCTCTGTTGTTTATAATATATATAAATGATTTAGATTCAGGTTTGAGTAGCAACATTTGCAAATTTGCCGATGATACGAAAATCGGTAGGGAAATTAATTCGGAGGAGGACTCACTATCACTTCAAGTTGATCTAGATAGGGTTTTGAAATGGTCAAAGGATTGGCAGATGCAGTTTAATGCTGATAAATGTAAAGTTCTGAGGTTAGGTAATGATGATAGAGTTACAAGATACGAGCTAGATGGTGTTGTGATTGCGAAGTCGGATTGCGAAAGGGATCTGGGAGTTATGATTAGTAAGAATTTAAAACAAAAGGATCAATGCATAAATGTTCGTAATAAGGCAAATCGGACACTTGGATTTATTAATCGCAGCGTTAGTAACAAGACACCTGGTGTGGTTCTCAAGCTATATCTTGCTCTAGTTAGGCCCCATTTAGATTATGCAGTTCAGTTTTGGTCGCCATATTATAGAATGGATATAAATTCACTTGAACGTGTCCAGCGTAGGATGACTAAGTTAATTCCCCAAATTAGAAATCTTTCATATGAAGAAAGATTAACAAAGCTTAAGTTGCATTCACTGGAAAGGCGAAGAGTTAGGGGTGACATGATAGAGGTTTACAAGTGGATGAATGGACATAACCGGGGGGATATTAATAGGGTATTAAAAGTATCAACACAGGACAGAACACGAAACAATGGATATAAATTGGATAAGTTTAGATTTAGGAAAGACTTGGGTAAATACTGGTTCAGTAACAGGGTTGTTGATTTGTGGAACCAATTGCCGCGTAACATTGTGGAGGTGGGGTCCCTCGATTGTTTCAAGCACGGGTTGGACAAGTATATGAGTGGGATTGGGTGGTTATAGAATAGGAGCTGCCTCGTATGGGCCAATAGGCCTTCTGCAGTTACCTTTGTTCTTATGTTCTTATGTTTCAAGCACGGGTTGGACAAGTATATGAGTGGGATTGGGTGGTTATAGAATAGGAGCTGCCTCGTATGGGCCAATAGGCCTTCTGCAGTTACCTTTGTTCTTATGTTCTTAGGCCTTCTGCAGTTACCTTTGTTCTTATGTTCTTATGTTCTTATGAATGTTCGTAATAAGGCAAATAGAACACTGGGATTTATTAATCGAATAATAGTAACAAGACACCTGGTGTGGTTCTTCAGCTATATCTTGCTCTGGTTAGGCCCCATTTAGATTATGCAGTTCAGTTTTGGTCGTCTTACTATAGAATGGATATAAATTCACTTGAACGTGTCCAGCGTAGGATGACTAAGTTAATTCCCCAAATTAGAAACCTTTCATAGGAAGAAAGATTAACAAAGCTTAAATTGCATTTACTAGAAAGGCGAAGAGTTAGGGGTGATATGATAGAAGTTTACAAGTGGATGAATGGACATAACAAAGGAGATATTAATAGGGTATTAAAAGTATCAACACAAGACAGAACACGAAACAATGGGTATAAATTGGATAAGTTTAGATTTAGGAAAGACTTGGGTAAATACTGGTTCGGTAACAGGGTTGTTGATTTGTGGAACCAATTACCGCGTAACGTGGTGGAGGTGGGGTCCCTCGATTGTTTCAAGCGCGGGTTGGACAAGTATATGAGTGGGATTGGGGGGTTATAAATAGGAGCTGCCTCGTATGGGCCAGTTACCTTTGTTCTTATGTTCTTATTGGCCAATAGGCCTTGTGCAGTTAGCTTTGTTCTTATGTTCTTATGTTTCTATTTCCATCTATCTTGGCTTGAGACCAAGTTGAATCTTTCTCCTCACCTCACTTAATGAACACTAACTTCACGTGACTGAAGATATAAATGAAAGATTAAATTGGCCACGAAACACAAACTCATAGCACTTGACAGCGAGCACTTGACAGCGAGCACTTGACAGCAAGACGAAGGAGTGTATACAGACAATGATAATGGCTGAGGAAATAGCAAGATTCTTCACGTCGCTCAAGCAATGGTTCTTCAGTAATATCTTCGCTTTGTTTTCCCACCTCTGTATTCTGACGCGCTTCATCTCCTCAGTATATGAGGTAAGTTTTTATAACACATTTAATCCCTCTTTATCCAGTTCCTCATGTTAAATTTGTTTTCAAGGACTAAAGTTGGAGAGAGGTTGATATCATAATTGAGTTTGGTGTTTGTCAGTATAACTTCATGAAATATGCTGTGCAGGCAGCTGGCATTATCCTTATCATTTCATATTATAATATAATCTGCACAAGTCTCGTTATATTACGTATAAGGACACTTATTTTTTTATTTATATAATTCTTATATTAAATTACAATTGATCTACAGGTGAAAGCGAAAGTTGACTTTGATGCTGATCAACCCTTGATACAAGTTCATCCACATGATGTCATCCACATTCTGGACGACTGTGAGGATGATGATGCTAACGACTATGAGGATCGTGGCAACTGTGAGAACAGTAAAATGGATGAGGATGCTGACGACGAACAGGATTATGACGACAATGATAGTGACGACTATGATGATAGTGACGACTATGAGGATGGTGACGACTATGAGGATCGTGACGAATATGAGGACGCTATGAGTGACGATTGTGAGAATAGTGACATCTGTGAGAATGGTGACGTCTATGAGAATCGTGAGGACAGTAACGACGATGAGGATGATGACTACAATGTTATTTACTACAATGATATTAGCCGTGACGAAGGATATGAAACTGACAGTAATGACAGTGACGATGACATCCCAGCGTTAAGGCAGTTGGGCAGACGTGGATTTCAGCGTGGATAGACGATGTCAGTACCAGCAGACGCCACAGTCAGCCAGTGTTGTTCCCTTGCAACATCAGACGCCACAGCCAGCGCTGTACCCTTGCAACATCAGACGCCACAGCCAGCGCTGTACCCTTGCAACATCAGACGCCACAGCCAGCGCTGTACCCTTGCAACATCAGACGCCACAGCCAGCGCTGTACCCTTGCAACATTAGACGCCACAGCCAGTGTTGTTCCCTTGCAACATCAGACGCCACAGCCAGCGCTGTACCCTTGCAACATCAGACGCCACAGCCAGCGCTGTACCCTTGCAACATCAGACGCCACAGCCAGTGTTGTTCCCTTGCAACAGCGGGAACGTGTCATTCAGCACATCACTGATACGTTGCAGTTTTCTTATTGTCATCAACAGTCCAGTGATTACAATTAGTGTCGAATTATGATCCAGCTTGCATGTTGGGTTATACATCAAGGTGTTGCAATACAAAATGTACAAATATTTGTAAAAGAACAAATAGATTTTACTTCAAAAAAAGTTTGAATTGTTTAATTCAATTAATTCTGTATAGTAAACATAAAATGTATATTATTTATGTAATAAATTGGATTTTTTATATACATATTTTATTTCCATTTATAAATGCAATAACAAATTAATTTAAAAAATTGTGTACAATAACTAGCACATGACAGACAATAACATTGCTCACAATACATGACCGGGCGACGTAAGAACATAAGAACAAAGGTAACTTCAGAAGGCCTATTGGCCCATACGAGGCAGCTCCTATTTTTTTCGGAATTTTCTTCTACAGATCTATTCCATTCTTTGCTAAATCTGATTTGTTTGTGATCACTATTCCCTAGCTCGCTCCCTATTTCGATGTCATTAATTTGTCTCTCTGTTAGTTAAGACTAAATCTAAAATGTTATTTTCCCGCGTTGGTTCCTTAATGTTGCGTAAGAAAGCAATCGTCAATTAACTCTAGAAAATCTTCTGCTTCATTATTCCTTGTTTTGTTAAACCAATTTATTCCACTAAAATCAAAGTCACCTATGACACAAATACTGCAAGACTTAAATGCTCTAGATATTTCATCCCATAGATGCTTTGCTTCCATACTATCTAAGTTTGGTTCCCTGAATATAACTCCTATTATAAGACTATTTGCTTTTTCGTTTAATTCTAACCAAATAGTTTCCTTTATGTGGCTCAGTTCACAACAACAACCACCCCAGCCCTCGATAGATGCACCCCATCCCGAACATACATTTCATTTCTTTCATAGAAGTGTTCCTAGTTATCTATGAAATATATTGCATTTTATTTGCAATATCTTTGCAGCCGGCAATTGACACCAAGTGCCCCCGAGAACCATTCATTTAGAACATTTCGGTCCATTGTGCACAACGACCAGACCACACATGGTATCTGTGTTACGGTCTCTTGTCTGGCAGGTTACCTTGCAACCGTCTTGGTATTCTCAGCCTGTGTACGGTACTGCTTCTTATTCATGTTGCAGCTTCTGCGAGTGGTACACACATGCTCCGAAGCTTTTTAACCACTAATAGACCAGGAAGTGTCTCGCTTTCCTATTCTCTCACTCTCAAGAACCTATAAATCTCCCTACCTTGACTTCTATCATCTTCCCTCTTGCAAGATATAAATCAGGCCTTCTGCAGTTTGCAGAAGTCCTATTGGCCTTCTAAGGCAGCGTCTGGGATGCTCTCGGACGCTGGTTCGAATCCTCGTCACGGCCTTTGTGGATTTGTTCATTTGATGCATCACGCAATTATTATTTCTGTGTGTAATGCAGTTACCTTTGTTCTTAAGTTCTTATCATGAAGAATAAGTCACCCAAGAGGTGGCACAGGCAAAAAAAGGCCGTAACATCTGCTTGTGTTTCTATTTCCATCATTCTTGGCTTGAGACAATCTTTCTCCTCACCTCACTTAATGCACAATTAATTCACGTGACTGAAGATACAAATAAAAGATGAGATTGGCCACGAAACACATTACGGGCTCACCATAGCCCGTGCTACATGGACACTTCGTTCTGAGTAGCTAAATCTGAAACAACAACACGAAACACAAACCCAGTGAGCACTTGACAGCGAGCACTTGACAGCAAGACGAAGGAGTGTATACAGACAATGATAATGTCTGAGGAAATAGCAAGATTCTTCACGTCGCTCAAGCAATGGTTCTTCAGTAATATCTTCGCTATGTTTTCCCACCTCTGTATTCTGACGCGCTTCATCTCGTCAGTATATGAGGTAAGTTTTTATTACACATTTAATCCCTCTTTACACACAGAAATCACAATGGCGTGATACATCAAATGAACAAATCCACAAGGGCCGTGACGAGGGTTCGAACCATAGCATCCCAGACGCTGCCTTAATCGACTAAGCTCTTGTGGATTTGTTCATTTGATGCATCACGCTATTGTGATTTCTGTGTGTAATGACTTAAGGGCGAAGAGGTAGAACGGCCTATTGACACAGCTCGAGTGCATGGGGGGAGTTGTGTAAAACCCTGGTTTGTGTCTCGGAGAGGCTGTAGGATCCAAGTAAATTCAGTAGAATTTCTGGTTGCAATTCTTATACCATGTCGTAGCTCAGTCCATTAAGGCAGCGTCTGGGATGCTCTCGGACGTAGGTATAACTTCATGAAATATGCTGTGCAGGCAGCTGGCATTCATTACCATTTCATATTATAATATGATCTGCACAAGTCTCGTTATATTAAGTGAATATATTCTTAGTTTTATGACACTTAATTTTTTATAAATCATATATATATATATAATTCTTATATTAAATTACAATTGATCTACAGGTGATGAGAGAGACGGAAGTTGACTTTGATGCTGATGAATCCTTGATACAAGCTCATCCACATGATGTCATCCACATTCTGGACAACAGTGACGACAATGATGATAGTGACGACGATGATGATAGTGACGCCGATGATGTTGGTGGCAACTATGAGGATGGTGGCAACTATGAGATTCGTGACATCGAAGAGGATAGTGACGACAGTAAGGATGGTGACGACTATGATGATAGTGACAACTATGAAGATGCTATGAGTGACGTCTATAAGAATGGTGACGACTATGATGATAGTGACAACTATGAAGATGCTATGAGTGACGTCTGTGAGAATGGTGACGTCTGTGAGAATGGTGACGTCTATGAGGATGGTGACGTCAATGAAAATGGTGACGTCTATGAGAATGGTGACGTCTATGAGAATGGTGACGTCTATGAGGATGGTGACGTCTATGAAAATGGTGACGTCAATGAAAATGGTGACGTCAATGAAAATGGTGACGTCTATGAGGATGGTGACGTCTATGAGAATGGTGACGTCTATGAGGATGGTGACGTCAATGAAAATGGTGACGTCAATGAAAATGGTAACGTCTATGAGAATGGTGACGTCTATGAAAATGTCGACGTCTATGAAAATGTCGACGTCTATGAAAATATCGACGTCTATGAGAATGGTGACGTCAGTGATAATGGTGACGTCTGTGAGAATGGTGACGTCTGTGAGAATGGTGACGTCTGTGAGAATGGTAACGTCTATGAGGATGGTGACGTCTATGGGAATGGTAACGTCTATGAGGATGGTGACGTTAATGAGAATGGTGACGTCAATGAAAATGGTGACGTCTATGAGGATGGTGACGTCTATGAGAATGGTGACGTCTATGAGAATGGTGACGTCTATGAGGATGGTGACGTCAATGAGAATGGTGACGTCAATGAAAATGGTGACGTCAATGAAAATGGTGACGTCAATGAGAATGGCGACGTCTATGAAAATGGCGACGTCTATGAGAATGGCGACGTCTATGATAATGGCGACGTCTATGAAAATGGTGACGTCTATGAGAATGGTGACGTCTGTGAGAATAGTGACGTCTATGAAAATGGTGACGTCGATGAGAATGGTGACGTCGATGAGAATGGTGACGTCGATGAGAATGGTGACGTCTATGAAAACGGTGACGTCTATGAAAACGGTGACGTCTATGAAAATGGTGACGTCTATGAAAATGGTGACGTCTATGAAAATGGCGACGTCTATGAAAATGGTGACGTCTATGGGAATGGTGACGTCTATGGGAATGGTGACGTCTATGAAAATGGTGACAGCAGTGAGGATGATAATGAAAGTGAGGATGATGATGACAGTGAGGAGGATGATGACAGTGAGGATGATAATGAAAGTGAGGAGGATGATGACAGTGAGGAGGATGATGAAAGTGAGGATGATGACAGTGAGGAGGATGATGACGACTACATTAGCCGTGACGAGGGATATGAAACTGGCAGCAGTGACGATGACAGCAACTGGGGCGTCGAGGTGTTTTGGCGCGCTAGGATACTTCTGAATATCTTGATAGAGATCGTATATCAAGATATCTCGATCTTGCAAGATATCAATATATCTTGATATCTCGATCTTGCTCGTCGAGACTGCCAGTAATGTCGAGTCTAGGTCCTATAGACGATGTTGGAGCCAGTAACAGCAGACGCCACAGTCAGCTAACGCTGTTCCTTTGCAACATCATACGCCACAGCCAGTGCTGTACCCTTGCAACATCAGACGCCACAGTCAGCCAGTGCTGTACCCTTGCAACATCAGACGCCACAGTCAGCCAGTGCTGTACCCTTGCAACATCAGACGCCACAGTCAGCCAGTGCTGTACCCTTGCAACATCAGACGCCACAGTCAGCCAGTGCTGTACCCTTGCAACATCAGACGCCACAGTCAGCCAGTGCTGTACCCTTGCAACATCAGACGCCACAGTCAGCCAGTGCTGTACCCTTGCAACAGCGGGAACGTGTCATTCAACACATCACTAATACGTTGCAGCTTTCTTATTGTCATCAACAGTCCAGTGATTACAATTAGCAAAATAATTTAACAAATTGTATCGAGGCTCCGCCTTGTGGACAACTCTCGCACATAACAGACAATAACGTCGCTCACAATAAATTAACACTTGGGCGACGCTTCAGTATTATTAGCTAATACTATTATTAGCATTATTATCCTAATACATTCAATTTGTAGCCCAATCGACCGACACAATTTGTACCAAACAAGAGGAAGACACAAGGCGTTAATTTTACAAGTTTATTGCTCACAAATGTATAGCAAGACGACATTGCAAACTTCTGATTTATATCTTGCAAGAGGGAAGATGATGGTAGTCAAGATGGTGAGATTTATAGGTTCCTGAGAGAGAGAGGAGGAAAGAGAGACACTTCCTGGTCTCTATAAGCTTCGGAGCATGTGTGTACCACTTGCAGAAGCTGCAACATGAATAAGTAGCAGTACCGTACACAGGCTGAGAATACCAAGACGGTTGCAAGGTAACCTGTCAGAACAGTGTTGAGATGTAGGTCCAAGGCCGGGTACTCTTGAGTACCTACTTCCTCAATCCAAATAACAGATACCACGTGATTCAACGCGTTCAAGTGTCGCGTCAGACTAGAAATAAAAATGAATTTTGGAGAATTGATTTTTCAATTACCATCAACAGTGAAAAGAAGCATAACCATGTGATTTAAAATTTGATTTACAAAAATAACCATAAGATTATAAATTTGATTTATAAAAATAAACAATATGATTATAAAATTGATTTACAAAAATAAACTATATGATTATAAATTTGATTTACAAAAATAAACCATATGATTATAAATTTGATTTACAAAAATAAACCATATGATTATAAATTTGATTTACAAAAATAACCATATGATTATAAATTTAATTTACAAAAATAAACCATATGATTATAAATTTGATTTACAAAAATATACCGTTATCTAAAATTTGATTTACAAAAAATAAACAATTTGATTTACAAAAATATACCATGTGATTTAAAATTTGCTACGTGAGAGTCAACGAACTGCCGAATTGGCCAATACAAGGCAGTTCCTATTTATATCCACCCAAACTCATTCATATGCATGTCTACACTACGCTTGAAACAATCCCACTTGTATTACCAGGTAATTTGTTTCATAAATCAACCAGCAAGTTTCGTAAGGCAGATGAGCTAGAAAACATACAGCTTACTGACCACAGGAAATGTGGGTCAGACGTAAGGCATTTGAATTATTTGGACCTCCTTGAAGGCTCTAAATTATGCTCTAGAACAGAAACAAGAGAGGTACGTATCTCTTAATATAAACAAGTTATATCGACTTATAACCACAAGGTATAACTTGTGGTTATAAGTCGATATATGACTATATATAAGTCGATATATGACTATATATAAGTCGATATATGACTATATATAAGTCGATATATGACTATATATAAGTCGATATATGACTATATATAAGTCGATATATGACTATATAAGTCGATATATGACTATATAAGTCGATATATGACTATATATAAGTCGATATATGACTATATATATAAGTCGATATATGACTATATATATAAGTCGATATATGACTATATATATAAGTCGATATATGACTATATATATAAGTCGATATATGACTATATATATAAGTCGATATATGACTATATATATAAGTCGATATATGACTATATATATAAGTCGATATATGACTATATATAAGTCGATATATGACTATATATATAAGTCGATATATGACTATATATATAAGTCGATATCTGACTATATATATAAGTCGATATATGACTATATATATAAGTCGATATATGACTATATATATAAGTCGATATATGACTATATATATAAGTCGATATATGACTATATATAAGTCGATATATGACTATATATAAGTCGATATATGACTATATAAGTCGATATATGACTATATAAGTCGATATATGACTATATATAAGTCGATATATGACTATATATATAAGTCGATATATGACTATATATATAAGTCGATATATGACTATATATATAAGTCGATATATGACTATATATATAAGTCGATATATGACTATATATATAAGTCGATATATGACTATATATATAAGTCGATATATGACTATATATAAGTCGATATATGACTATATATATAAGTCGATATATGACTATATATATAAGTCGATATCTGACTATATATATAAGTCGATATATGACTATATATATAAGTCGATATATGACTATATATATAAGTCGATATATGACTATATATATAAGTCGATATATGACTATATATATAAGTCGATATATGACTATATATATAAGTCGATATATGACTATATATATAAGTCGATTTATGACTATATATATAAGTCGATATATGACTATATATATAAGTCGATATATGACTATATATATAAGTCGATATATGACTATATATATAAGTCGATATATGACTATATATATAAGTCGATATATGACTATATATATAAGTCGATATATGACTATATATATAAGTCGATATATGACTATATATAAGTCGATATATGACTATATATATAAGTCGATATATGGCTATATATAAGTCGATATATGACTATATTGTCGATATATATGACCTACAACAGCCGTGTCTTCCACCAAACGTGAAGAGACATGAGAGACAGTCTCTTTTCTCCAACGTCTCATCTTGGTTGAGACTAATATAACTTGATGCAGGAGATGCGGCTCCTACACGCTCTCCTGTAGGGCTTCTCCTCACAAAGGCAGGTTACCTGTGCCCTGATTCACGGCTCTCCTGGGGAAAAATACCATATTCCAGACACACGATCATAGCAAACCTCTCTGCTGTGTTTTGATATCAGAAGCGTTACTCAAATACAAAGTTTCTTGCAAGCAGCGTGCTATGTGTGTGTGTATTATGTTGCAGTCAAAATATAGTCACACTCAACACTGATATAAAAGTTTTTCCTTTGATGCAACGCTGTTCAGACGTTAATTAGAGCTTAATTAGTAGTCCACATTTTGACGGAAGTGTCTTTGATAATGACTGTTATAGTGTTTAATGAGCAAATATATATATATATATATTGCTACACATGGATGTGGCTGTAACTGACTGGGATCCTGCGATACATTATAGAAATACATCGGTGTGTAATTAGGATACTGTGGTCTCTAGTTTGGATACTGGGATAAATTGGTATCTAATTGGGATAGTGCGGTACCTAGCTCAGGATACTGTAGTACCAAACATATAGTTTAAACGAGTTCCAATGTCTATAATGCACAGGAACAACGGGTTGAAAGCTAGCTATCACATGAATAAATCCACAAGGGCCGTGACGAGGATTCGAACCTGCGCCCGGGAGCATCCCAGACACTGCATTAATCGACTCTCGTAGCTCAGTCGATTAAGGCAGTGTCTGGGATGCTCCCGGACGCAGGTTCGAATCCTAGCTATCACAAATACCACAAATAAAATAACCTTCCAGACAAAATAATTACAAAATAAACTATTACTGCAGAATGCGATATAACGAAGAAGAATTAAATGACAGACAAACAATTTACAGAAGGGAAAGAACTTCGTTTTTTTCTAATTGAAAAGTAAACAAAGGGAACGACATGACTGTTTGCACCACAATAATCTTTCCATAAACAAGCAGTCGAACTTGGATCTAACAGGCTGTTGCTGATGGAATTTTTTCCTGATCCTGGTAATCATTTTTTACCCTCTGGGTCGTAACGTTTGGGTGTCATATTTGTCGTATTTACAAAGGTCAGTGGTTGCTTACACTTCAGGTTCACGAAAATGTATACTAGTGTCATACACCTGTGTAAATCTGACAGGTGTAAATTTTAGATTCACACAGGTGTAGAGATTTACACAGGTGTAAATTTGACACTAGTACACTTACACAGCTCCTCAAACAATAACATTCTCCGGACAAAATGGCCGCTGACATTTACTGCAGATAAAGTGTCCTTAGAATCTTTCTGCCTCGTTTGACCTGCGACGTTATCTGTAATGTTTAGAGGCCGGGGTCTTGTGTGTGTGTGTGTTCCCCTAGTTGTGCTTGTAGGGGGTTGAGCTTTGGCTCTTTGGTCCCGCCTCTCAATTGGTATACAGGTTACTGAGCTTATTGGGCTCTATCATATCTATCTTGAGATGATTTCGGGGCTTTTAGTGTCCCCGCGAACCGGTCCTCGACCAGGCCTCCACCCCCAGGAAGCAGCCCGTGACAGCTGACTAACACCCAGGTACCTATTTTACTGCTAGGTAACAGGGGCATAGGGTTAAAGAAACTCTGCCCATTGTTTCTCGCCGGCGCCTGGGATCGAACCCAGGACCACAGGATCACAAGTCCAGTGTGTTGTCCGCTCGGCCGACCGGCTCCCTGGTCGGCCCTCTAGGTGAAAGAAACTGCACATTTTGTTTCTAAATCGGCCGGGAATCGAACCCGGGCCCCTTTGAGCTACGACCCCGGAGCACACACACACATACTAGTGCGTGCGTGCGTGCGTTATATGAGTGCGTGCCAGGAGCCTCCCGACACAAAAGCGGTCTCTGCTGACTGCTGCCACTCACAAATGCAATGAACACAACCATTCTGGCCTCCAACTGAATTTAAACAAGGTCACTCTGTCTTCCGTCTCGCTCGCCAGTCACCGGACAACAGTTGTAATGGTCACCAAGAACCGGTGCACGGATCAGGCTTACAAGAGTATTTAATAAATCAAAAAATTAATAAATCATTATACACGTTCTCATGGAACATGTGTAATGTATAATTTTTGCTTAATAAATGCCAATTTTTGTGACCTGATAAAGTGTCTCGTTAATCCTTGTTGGTAACTTATAATCCTCGTTCACAAACCTGTTTTCAAACTATTGTGCTTCTCTATATCTGCCTAAAGCCTGATTTTTCCAGCTTGTTCTCATTGTTGCAATCATTTGCCGAGTGATTCTATTAATCTTATATGTCGTGACCACGTCACCTCTTCCCTGTTTTTTGCAGCGTGGAGTTTAATTTGTCTCAGCGTTTCCTTGTAACTAAGGTCTCTCAGTTGCAAGTGTGTGTGGGGTACTCGTGTGTTTATGTCTTAGCTTTGTGTGAGTATTTAGATGGATCTGGGCGCTTGCTTGAGTGCGTGTGAGCTTGCGTGAGTGTCAACTTGAGTGCGTGTCAGCCTGCGTGAGCGTCTTCTGTTCTAGCGCTCCGTGACCTGTACGTGACAGTCAATCCACTACTGAAAAACACCCAGACACGCACTAATATTAAACATGAAAGGACAAAACAAATAAGAAAAAACCCAACAAGTTTCGTAAAACAACGAATTAAATCCACGTTAGATATTCCAAAATATATTTCTTCCTGACGAAATGATCAATGATTATTATCTCAGACTACGGAAGCTATAATAATACCGTCAGCCGCTTGCGTAAGGTGTTAAGCTGACGTCATCCATCCAGCTACATCCACCAAGCTACTTGTGTAATGTGACGCTATTCATCCAGCGACATCCGTGTCATCCGCATATCAGTTACGCAGTTTTGCATGTAATCCGTTACCTCGGTGTTGCAAGGCCAGTCTGCATCATTGTTGTTTTCAGATTAACTTAAGCTATCAATCATGCAAGACACGGAGACACGCGTATCAGTGAGAACCAGGACACTAGAAGGTGATGATTCCCTCAACTCACAAGGCCCAAGAGTGTATTCCACGATACCAAGAGTGTATTCCAGCGATACATGGGGTCCAAGAGTGTATTCCAGCGATACATGGGGTCCAAGAGTGTATTCCAGCGATACATGGGGTCCAAGAGCGTATTCCAGTGATACATGGGGTTCAAGAGCGTATTCCAGCGATACGTGGGGTCCAAGAGTGTATTCCAGCGATACATGGGGTCCAAGAGCGTATTCCAGCGATACATGGGGTTCAAGAGCGTATTCCAGCGATACGTGGGGTTCAAGAGCGTATTCCAGCGATACGTGGGGTTCAAGAGCGTATTCCAGCGATACGTGGGGTTCAAGAGCGTATTCATACGACACATTGGGGACCAAGACTGTATTCATACGACACATTAGGGACCAAGAGTGTATTCATACGACACATTAGGGACCAGGAGTGTATACATACGACACATTAGGGACCAAGAGTGTATTCATACGACACATTAGGGACCAGGAGTGTATACATACGACACATTGGGACCAGGAGTGTATACATACGACACATGGTATTCCAGCAACAAGCATGACTGAGAAGTGAATTCCGCTCCTCTATTAGTACCATCAAGAGCATCTCTTAAAGAAACAACGCAATTTGTGTTCACCAGTTTACTAACTTTGTTAACTTTGCAGTAAACTCAAATTAAACGGAGTCGCCTGGAAATATGTATAACATTTGAGCTTTACCAACAACACGTCGAGAAATACGTCACAATAAAAACAACAATGTATATGAATGTATATTTTCCTTAACTGTGGGAGTGAATGATTTCAGAAAAGCATCTCTCTCACTCGCTAATAATTTCAGTTTTTGAATTATATATTTAAATTACGAGCGTCTCAGACGCAGCATCACGCGAAATGGCTGAAGAAAACTCTTGAAAAGGGATTAATTTGTCTAATTTCTTTTGATGCCAACATTTGTAACAAGTTTAAAATACGGGTCCGTCTAGCCAAGCCCGCCGGGTAACGAACCGAAATGGGACAAAATTCTACTCAGAAATTGCAAATGAACTTTTCATATCTTGCAGGAATGTGGGCGCCGGTGGAGCCAAATATTGTAATATATAGAAGTAGTTTGCCTGTTACAGGACGAATGAAAGAGAAAGTATATATAGAAAGTTCAAAAATGTCTACAGAGAATACAGAGAAGCTCGACAAAAGAAAACGGTGTGATAGATAAAAGAGAACGGGATGATAGACAGAAGAGAACGGGATGATAGACAGAAGAGAACGGGATGATAGACAGAAGAGAATGAGATGATAGACGAAATAAAACGTACTAACTATATATATCTTATATATCCAGCTACTTATATCGAGGACGATATAAGTAGTTGGATCCCCCAAGGTCGAACTACTGACCTGACCTAGGTGAACAGAGGCATTAGGCGATAGAAAACGTGGGGGGAACATTTTCTGTCCCGACCAGGATTTGAACCCATGATTCCCGGTTGTGAATCGAGAACGAACCCAACTGAACTACCGAGACCCTTAACATCAGATAACATTTAAGAACTAATCAACTTCAAATAACTTGGAGAACAGACTCCTCGGACAGTAGCATAAAGAACAAACAGTTCAACAAAAGCTTACAAGAACAGATTGATTGATTGATGAAGATTAAACCACCCAAAAGGTGGCACGGGCATGAATAGCCCGTAAGTGGTGGCCCTTTTGAGCCATGATATCAAGAGCTGATACTGTAGATCTGTGGAGGTAAACAAGAACAGAGCAACACCTATATATAACAGAACACTCAGCACAATAATACCCGCCTTGAAACTAATTATGTAAATCAGCCACTGTTTATGCAGTGATTATCTTAGGTCTAAATACGGGCTCAAGTAATTATTTCTGGATGATTACTTGAAGTATGTTCCTAGCTAAAATAGCGCCCAGGTACAAGTGGGAATATGTGCAATTATAATATGTTGAGATACACCTTGGTAATGTGGTACGATGATGCGGTTATATGTATGTGTGTGTGTATGTATGTATGTATGTGTGTGTTTGTATGTACTTACCTAGTTGTGCTTGCGGGGGTTGAGCTCTGGCTCTTTGGTCCCGCCTCTCAACTGTCAATCAACTAATGTACAGGTTCCTGAGCCTACTGGACTCTATCATATCTACACTTGAAACTGTGTATGGAGTCAGCCTCCACCACATCACTTCCTAATGCATTCTATTTGTCTACTACTCTGACACTGAAAAAAATCTTTCTAACGTCTCTATGGCTCATTTGGGCACATAATTTCCACCTGTGACCCCTAGTGCATGTGCCCCTTGTGGTAAATAGTCCGTCATTATCTACCTTATCAATTCCTCTGAGAATCTTGTATGTGGTGATCATACATACCTCGTTACAGCCCGTGTGAGTGAATGCACTAGGTGAGTACACCGTGGTACGGGCCCGCGGCTGGGGTCAGGGGTCACAATATTTACAACCCTGTCAGAAGTGCCAGTTCTTGAAGGCCACCATTCACCCTCCAGGAAATATGACCCAATTTACAAGGTCTGTTAAATATCCTGATTTACGGAGGTCTGATGCGCGGCTTTGATGGGAGATTATTGGTGTGTTTGGTATTTTGCTTCGTTTGTTGTGTTTGTTGTGTGTTATTGCTGTTGTTTGTTGTGTGTTATTGCTGTTGGGTATGACGATGTTAATGGCTCTGTAACCTTTGTTGTGTGACGAGGTGACCAATGAACAAATCCACAAGGGCCGTGACGAGGATTCGAACCTGCGTCCGGGAGCATCCCAGACACTGCCTTAATCGACTGAGCTACGACAGGGTTAAAAGGGTTGAAACCGAAGTTCTACTGAACTTACTGGATCCCGTAGCCTCTCCGAGGCACAAACTGGGCTTTTTTGTTCATTTGATGCATCACGTTAGTGTGATCTCTGTGTGTGAAGGTGACCAATGTTCAAGTTCAAGTATGTTTATTGAGACAAGATAGAAATACATCTCAAAGGGATAGAGTAGCTTAGGTTATTTCTACCCCCCAGTGACCAATGTCTCTGGAGAGTGTTCAGGTCCCCTGGAGTCTCGGGTAAGAGGTTCCATGGGTTTACTACCTTATGGGTGGACCTGTAGCGCCTGTTCATAAGGGATCGAAACGTCGTCACCTCCTTTATTTTCAGACGTGTGAGTTGGGTGTCAAATTTTCAGCCAAGTTAGTGTAACTTTCTGCCTCTTCAAGTTCAACTGTTCACACCTACTCGGCTGTAGAGGCCTCACAATAGTGAGATAGTAGTGAGGAGCCGGTCGGCCGAGCGGACAGCACACTGGACTTGTGATCCTGAGGCCCTGGGTTCGATCCCAGGCGTCGGTGAGAAACAATGGGCAGAGTTTCTTTCACCCTATGCCCCTGTTACCTAGCAGTAAAATAGGTACCTGGGTGTTAGTCAGCTGTCACGGGCTGCTTCCTGGGGGTGGAGGCCTGGTCGAGGACCGGGCCGAGGGGACCCTAAAGCCCCGAAATCATCTCAAGATAAGAGGCTCATGTCTTCCCTGGTGCTTTACTCAACACTGAACGCTCCCGCCATGCCGTGAACACCGACTCGGGACTCTGGTGTTCTTGCACTGAATATTAAGCATCTCATTTGTGTAACTCCGACAGCAGATGGATGCTCTGATGGACACCTGCGTCTGACGGTCTGCTCATGCAGTCTGTTGCTGGACTGAAGGGGCATATGGCCTCTGGCTTGTATAGATTGATTGATGAAGATTAAGCCACCCACAAGGTGGCACGGGCATGAATAGCCCGTAAGTGGTGGTGGCCCTTTTGAGCCATTACCAGTATCAAGAGCTGATACTGGAGATCTGTGGAGGTGCGACTGCACCCTGCGTGACGGGAGATGTCTCTCGTGGGCGTGTATATTATTCCTTTACCCCCAAGTCATCACTATCTCCCTTATTACAGGCACTGTTTTCACTCTAACCTATTACTGACATCCCTTCTCATTCACCCTATTACTGACATCCCTTCTCATTCACCCTATTACTGACATCCCTTCTCATTCACCCTATTACTGACATCCCTTCTCATTCACCCTATTACTGACATCCCTTCTCATTCACCCTATTACTGACATCCCTTCTCATTCACCCTATTACTGACATCCCTTCTCATTCACCCTATTACTGACATCCCTTCTCATTCACCCTATTACTGACATCCCTTCTCATTCACCCTATTACTACCTTTATTCTTACTCACCCTATAACACATAGCTCACTCGCCCAATTCCCCCTCACCCTATTATTGGCTGCACTCATTCTTAACCTAATACTATAACAATTCCCAGTCAAATATTTGCACACAGCAACCAACATTCTAGATTTCTGGATCCTCTAATTCCCACCAGTGACTTGATACGATATAGCATCAGCATATATAGTATTCATAATAATAATATGGCCATTCTTATTCAACACTGTTGCCACGTTCCAACTCTCGACGCTGGAGCCACTATTCAGCCGGATAGACATAACTGGCGGTGCTCTTCCATTATGTTATTGGCACTATGCCTACTTAGTGCCACACTTCTTGCCACTATCTTCATATAGTATACTGCTTGTACCTGGTCTGCATGAGAGAGAGAGAGAGAGAGAGACAGAGAGAGGAAGAGAGAGAGAGGGAGAGAGAGAGAGACAGAGACAGACAGAGAGAGAGAGAGAGAGAAAGAGAGAGAGAGAGAGAGAGAGAGAGAGAGAGAGAGAGAGAGAGAGAGAGAGAGAGAGAGAGAGAGAGAGAGAGAGAGAGAGAGAGAGAGAGAGAGAGAGAGAGAGAGATAGAGAGAGAGAGAGAAAGAGAGAGATCAAAGTATCCAAAGGTGTCCTCATACACCATGCCTCTCAGCCCTGGTGACACTCTGGCCTCCACCGCCCAAACTCCACTGTCAAGCATCAAATATTTCCTTCCGAGACCAATTAAGATCTTTTACATCGTTGTCATCTCCTCCCGCGGCCGCCTGCAGGACCCGTCCACAACCCGTTCAGACGACCCGGTATAATTACTTGGACTCCAGGGAACAGTGAAAATGTAACTACCTCGGACGGTAATTACGATAACAGAGAAAAGTTAATAATGAATCATCGTCATCAGAAGGTCGACATTACATTTCTGGCGTTGCTGGCACTAATTATATGAAGATACATATAAGAACATAAGAACAAAGGTAACTGCAGAAGGCCTATTGGCCCATACGAGGCAGCTCCTATCTATAACCACCCAATACCACTCATATACATGTCCAACCCGCGCTTGAAACAATCGAGGGACCCCACCTCCACCACGTTACGCGGCAATTGGTTCCACAAATCAACAACCCTGTTACTGAACCAGTATTTACCCATTTATTTATAAGTAAATACTCAATTCAATGTCAGGTGTAGATAGATTACTTATTCAATTCTATGATGCAGAAACATGATTGGCAGTTTACCATATAAACACTTGGCTTGTTCTCCTATGACTCTAGTTTCAGTCACAGGGTAATACACATCACACGGTCACACCCACACAGAGGGACTAGGCTTCGGAATATGTATATATGTGTGTGTTTCAAGCGTAGGTTAGACATATATATGAATATATGTGTGTGTGTGTATGTGAGAGAGAGAGAGAGGTATTAATACAAATTTTCTTTAAAATCACAATGAATAATAATGTGGATGCTCTGCATTTTGCACACAGAAGTCACAATAACATGAGGCAGCAATGAGAAAATTTTGCCGTGATGAGGATTCGAACCTATGATATGGGTAGTCACAATCACACGCCTTAGACCATTAAATTGAACAACACTAATGTTACAATCTCTAACAATTTCTCAAACATTTTCCTATCGAACATTTCAACATGTCTTAAGTTAGGTCGTTTATGACCAACTTAGATCTTCCTTAAAGTTAAACATTCGAAAATAATGATTCACATTAGCTGTTAAGTTCCCCTCGCGATACCAATGCTTCTCTCCCACGATACCAATACTTAAGAACATAAGAACATAGGAATCAAGGTAACTGCAGAAGGCCTACTGGTCCATACGATGCAGCTCCTATCTATAACCACCCAAACTCATTCATATATATGTCTAACCTACGCCTGAAACAATCAAGGGACTTCTCTCACTCGATACCAATACTTATTTATCGAGCAAAGTTTATAAGTACAAAAAAACTTGCAAATATGGCAAGGACTTATACTGAATACTGAACCTCCATTGTATTCATTTCAGAAACTCTAGAGTTTTATACTGAAACTCCATTGTATTGATTTGAATATCAGCCATACTGTTATCATTTCCAGACTTAGGTATTCAACACAAAAATGTACTCTCGCAGATATCCTTAACTGATTTGGGGAGGGGGGGGGGGGGTAGGGATATTGGGAATGAACTATTTATGAACTATCAGGGGAGAGCGCCAAGCCATTACGACAATATAGCACTTGGAAGGGATCAGAATTTGGGATGGGACGGGGGGTGGAAGGAATGGTGCCCAACCACTTGGACGGTCGGGAATTGAACGCCGACCTGCATGAAGCGAGACCATCGCTCTATACCGTCCAGCCCAAGTGGTTTATGGGAGTATTTGTTGAGTTATCTGCGTCAGTTGCTGCTACTCAAGCGCTCGGGGAGGGAATATAAAGCAATGTAGGGCTGGTGTACCAGCAATGTAGGGCTGGTGTAGCACAATGTAGGGCTGGTGTACCAGCAATGTAGGGCTGGTGTACCAGCAATGTAGGGCTGGTGTACCAGCAATGTAGGGCTGGTGTTCCAGCAATGTAGGGCTGGTACAGTTTTAGTTCCAAATGCGAGGTAATATTTTATTGCTGGTGAGCGGCAACATGTTTGATAATGTATGGAACAAATGGAGCTTTCACACGCCACTGGAAAGATGAAATTTATATTTTCATTTGTGTGTGTGTGTGTGTGTGTGTGTGTGTGTGTGTGTGTGTGTGTGTGTGTGTGTGTGTGTGTGTGTGTGTGTGTGTGTGTGTGTACTCACCTAGTTGTGTTTGCGGGGGTTGAGCTCTGGCTCTTTGGTCCCGCCTCTCAACCGTCAATCAACAGGTGTACAGATTCCTGAGCCTATCGGGCTCTGTCATATCTACACTTGAAACTGTGTATGGAGTCAGCCTCCACCACATCACTTCCTAATGCATTCCATTTGTCAACCACTCTGACACTAAAAAAGTTCTTTCTAATATCTCTGTGGCTCATTTGGGCACTCAGTTTCCACCTGTGTCCCCTTGTGCGTGTTCCCCTTGTGTTAAATAGACTGTCTTTATCTACCCTATCAATCCCCTTCAGAATCTTGAATGTGGTGATCATGTCCCCCCTAACTCTTCTGTCTTCCAGCGAAGTGAGGTTTAATTCCCGTAGTCTCTCCTCGTAGCTCATACCTCTCAGCTCGGGTACTAGTCTGGTGGCAAACCTTTGAACCTTTTCCAGTTTAGTCTTATCCTTGACTAGATATGGACTCCATGCTGGGGCTGCATACTCCAGGATTGGCCTGACATATGTGGTATACAAAGTTCTGAATGATTCTTTACACAAGTTTCTGAATGCCGTTCGTATGTTGGCCAGCCTGGCATATGCCGCTGATGTTATCCGCTTGATATGTGCTGCAGGAGACAGGTCTGGCGTGATATCAACCCCCAAGTCTTTTTCCTTCTCTGACTCCTGAAGAATTTCCTCTCCCAGATGATACCTTGTATCTGGCCTCCTGCTCCCTACACCTATCTTCATTACATTACATTTGGTTGGGTTAAACTCTAACAACCATTTGTTCGACCATTCCTTCAGCTTGTCTAGGTCTTCTTGAAGCCTCAAACAGTCCTCTTCTGTTTTAATCCTTCTCATAATTTTAGCATCGTCCGCAAACATTGAGAGAAATGAATCGATACCCTCCGGGAGATCATTTACATATATCAGAAACAAGATAGGACCGAGTACAGAGCCCTGTGGGACTCCACTGGTGACTTCACGCCAATCGGAGGTCTCACCCCTCACCGTAACTCTCTGCTTCCTATTGCTTAGATACTCCCTTATCCACTGGAGCACCTTACCAGCTACACCTGCCTGTCTCTCCAGCTTATGTACCAGCCTCTTATGCGGTACTGTGTCAAAGGCTTTCCGACAATCCAAGAAAATGCAGTCCGCCCAGCCCTCTCTTTCTTGCTTAATCTGTGTCACCTGATCGTAGAATTCTATCAAGCCTGTAAGGCAAGATTTACCCTCCCTGAATCCATGTTGGCGATTTGTCACGAAGTCCCTTCTCTCCAGATGTGTTACCAGGTTTTTTCTCACGATCTTCTCCATCACCTTGCATGGTATACAAGTCAAGGACACTGGCCTGTAGTTCAGTGCCTCTTGTCTGTCGCCCTTTTTGTATATTGGGACCACATTCGCCGTCTTCCATATTTCTGGTAGGTCTCCCGTCTCTAGTGATTTACTATACACTATGGAGAGTGGCAAGCAAAGTGCCTCTGCACACTCTTTCAGTACCCATGGTGAGATCCCATCTGGACCAACCGCCTTTCTAACATCCAGATCCAGCAGGTGTCTCTTGACCTCCTCTCTCGTAATTTCGAACTCCTCCAAGGCCGCCTGGTTTACCTCCCTTTCTCCTAGCACAGTGACCTCACCCTGTTCTATTGTGAAGACCTCCTGGAACCTCTTGTTGAGTTCCTCACACACCTCTCTGTCATTCTCTGTATACCTGTCCTCGCCTGTTCTAAGTTTCAATACCTGTTCTTTCACTGTTGTTTTCCTTCTGATGTGACTGTGGAGTAGCTTTGGTTCGGTCTTGGCTTTGTTTGCTATATCATTTTCAAAAATTTTCTCTGCTTCTCTTCTCACCCTGACGTACTCATTCCTGGTTCTCTGGTATCTCTCCCTGCTTTCTGGTGTTCTGTTATTCCGGAAGTTCCTCCACGCCTTCTTGTTCAGTTTCTTCGCTTCCATACATGCCCTATTATACCATGGATTCTTTTGTTGCTTCTCGGATTTTTCCCTTTGGGCCGGGATGAACCTGTTTACTGCCTCCTGACACTTTTGGGTAACATAGTCCATCATACCCTGTACAGACTTGTCTCTGAGGTCTGTGTCCCAAGGTATTTCACTTAGGAAACTTCTCATCTGTTCATAATTCCCCTTTCGGTATGCCAGCCTTTTGAATCCTAGTTCTTTTTGGGGGGAGATAAGTCCTAGCTCTACCAGGTACTCAAAGTTCAATACACTGTGGTCACTCATTCCCAAGGGCGCTTCCATCTTAACTTCCCTTATATCCCATTCATTTAGGGTAAATATCAAATCAAGCATTGCTGGTTCATCTTCTCCTCTCATTCTTGTTGGCTCTTTGGTATGCTGGCTTAGAAAGTTTCTTGTTGCCACGTCCAGCAGCTTAGCTCTCCATGTTTCTGGTCCTCCATGCGGGTCTCTGTTCTTCCAATCTATCTTCCCATGGTTGAAGTCTCCCATAATTAGTAGTCCAGATCCATTCCTGCTAGCAACAGAAGCTGCTCTTTCTATTATGTTAATGGTGGCCATGTTGTTTCTATCATATTCCTGTCTAGGTCTTCTGTCATTTGGTGGTGGATTATATATGACTGCGACTATAATTTTTTTCCCTCCATTTGTTACAGTACCTGCTATGTAGTCACTGAAACCTTCACAGCCCTGAATATCCATCTCCTCAAAATCCCAGCCTTTTCTTACCAGCAGAGCTACACCACCCCCACCTCTTCCTTCCCTCTCTTTCCGCATAACATAATAGTCCTGTGGAAACACTGCATTTGTTATTGTTTTCGTGATCTTTGTTTCTGTGAGGGCTATTATGTCTGGGTTTTCCTCTAGTACCAGTTCTCCAAGCTCATTTGCTTTATTTGTGTGTGTGTGTGTGTGTGTGTGTGTGTGTGTGTGTGTGTGTGTGTGTGTGTGTGTGTGTGTGTGTGTGTGTGTGTGTGTGTGTACTCACCTAGTTGTTCTTGCGGGGGTTGAGCTCTGGCTCTTTGGTCCCGCCTCTCAACCGTCAATCAACTGGTGTACAGGTTCCTGAGCCTATTGGGCTCTATCATATATACACTTGAAACTGTGTGCGTGTGTGTGTGTGTACTCACCTAATTGTGCCTGCAGGATGGAGCTGCTAGCTCTTGGACCCATGCCATCCCACGCGTCGGCTGTCTAATGTACTATTTCCAGATCTATGTTCTCTATTTGAGGTTGTTCTATGAACCGGTTGCTCTATCATGTATAATATATATCACACACATACACACACACACACACACACACACACACACACACACACACACACACACACACACACACACACACACACACACACACACACACACACACACACACACACACACACAAACACACACACACACACACACACACACACACACACACACACACACACACACACACACACACACACACACACACACACACACAACAAACACACACACACACACACACACACACACACACACACACACACACACACACACACACACACACACACACACACACACACACACACATACACACACACACACACACACACAAACACACACACACACACACACACACACACACACACACACACACACACACACACACACACACACACACACACACACACACACACACACACACATACACACACACACACACAAACACACACACACACACACACACACACACACACACACACACACACACACACACACACACACACACACACACACACACACACACACACACACACACAAACACACACACACACACACACACACAAACACACACACACACACACACACACACACACACACACACACACACACACACACATACACACACACACACACACACACACACACACACACACACACACACACACACAGGGTGGGGGGAAAGGTCCTAGAATGGATAAGGAACTACCTAACAGGAAGGAGCCAAAGAGTTACGGTAAGGGGCGAGAAGTCGGACTGGCGAACAGTAACAAGTGGAGTACCACAAGGATCGGTGCTGGGACCAATTCTATTTCTTGTATATGTTAACGACATGTTTACAGGCGTAGAGTCCTACATGTCGATGTTTGCGGATGATGCAAAGTTGATGAGAAGAGTTGTGACAGATGAGGATTGCAGGATCCTCCAAGAGGACCTGAACAGATTGCAGAGATGGTCAGAGAAATGGCTACTAGAATTCAACACGAGCAAATGTAAAGTTATGGAAATGGGACTAGGAGATAGGAGACCAAAGGGACAGTACACAATGAAGGGGAACAGCCTACCTGTAACGACGCGTGAAAGAGACCTGGGGGTGGACGTAACACCTAATCTATCTCCTGAGGCACATATTAATAGGATAACGACAGCAGCGTACTCTACACTGGCAAAAGTTAGAACATCATTCAGAAACCTAAGTAAGGAGGCATTTAGGGCGCTTTACACTGCCTACGTAAGGCCAGTCTTAGAGTATGCCGCCTCATCATGGAGTCCCCATCTGAAGAAGCATATAATGAAACTGGAAAAGGTTCAGAGGTTTGCAACGAGACTCGTCCCAGAGCTACGAGGGATGGGGTATGAAGAGCGCCTGAGGGAACTGTGCCTTACGACACTAGAAAGAAGAAGGGAGAGGGGGGACATGATAGGAACGTATAAGATACTCAGAGGAATTGACAGAGTGGACATAGACGAAATGTTCACACGGAATAGTAACAGAACGAGAGGACATGGATGGAAGCTTGAAACTCAGATGAGTCACAGAGATGTAAGGAAGTTTTCTTTTAGCGTGAGAGTAGTGGGGAAATGGAATGCACTTCAGGAACAGGTTGTGGAAGCAAATACTATTCATAATTTTAAAACCAGGTATGATAGGGAAATGGGACAGGAGTCATTGCTGTAAACAACCGATGCTCGAAAGGCGGGATCCAAGAGTCAATGCTCGATCCTGCAAGCACATATAGGTGAGTACACACACACACACACACACACACACACACACACACACACACACACACACACACACACACACACACACACAAACACACACACACACACACACACAAACACACACACACACACAAACACACACACACACACACACACACACACATACACACACACACACCACGATATGGTGGAGACTGACGCCATACACAGTTTTAAATATAGATATGATAGAGCCCAGGAGGCGTAGGAATCTGTACACCAGTTGATTGACGGTTGAGAGGCGGGACCAAAGAGCCAAACCTCAACCCCCGCAAGCACAATTAGGTGAGTACACACACACCCAAGGATATAGCCCACAACAGCTGCCTAATTCCCAAGTACGTACTTACTGCAAAGTAAACAGAGCCATTAGGCGAAAGGAAACACTACCCTAATGTTTCTGCCCTGTTCCAGAGCCTCTAAAGATCTACATTATGCCAAATTTCCGTATTTAGGTACTGCAAACATATAGAAAAAAAGGAACTTCGTAGTATCCCAAGACGAACTTATCCACGAATATATTTTTTTGTTCGTGTATACCAAGAACTACACTATTAGGAAGCCATCAGTAACAATAACGTGTCTATGTTGACCATATACTCTATATTCTATATATATTCTATATACATATATATATACATATATATATATATATATATATATATATATATATATATATATATATATATATATATATATATATATATATATATATATATATATATATATATATATATATATATATATATACACATGAGCTATGAGCTACAACACACATGCTGTAATATAATGCTTTCATTACAAATTCATCATTACTTTTCAAGTGAGTGCAACATTCATCATCAAATTTATAATGCCAGTTAAAACGCTTTTCATCTAAATGCAAATCAAATAATTTAAAATATTAAAACTAGAGAATACCTCCAATACTGTATAATTTGAATGTCATAAATATAAGTAAACGTAACGTAATATAATATTAATAAATGGCTTATAAAATAATAAAAAATAATGGCTTATAACTAGATCAACTTTAACAGCTTACAATATCTGAATTTAAAATGAAAACACAAATCTTTCTTCTCATATTGATTGGTCAGCAAAGTGTGTGTGTGTGTGTGTGTGTGTGTGTGACCAATCAATCTCATATTGATTGGTCACACACACACACACACACACACACACACACACACACACACACACACACACACACACACACACACACACACACACACACACACACACACACACACACAGGAAGCAGCACCGTAACAGCTGTCTAACTCCCAGGTACCTATTTACTGCTAGGTAACAGGGGCATTCAGGGGTGAAAGAAACTTTGCCCATTTGTTTCTGCCTGGTCTGGGAATCGAACCAGGTCCGCAGAATTACGAATCCTGCGCGCTGTCTGCTCAGCTACCAGACCCCTGTGTGTGTGTGTGGTTGTGTTATTAAATATGACAGGTAGTGTTTGATCATAAATTTTAGCATGAATATTCTCTATATTTCTTACGTTTTTCATTGGGGAAGGAAGTTAAGAAATAAACTTTCTAAAGTTCATGTTACAGGGAGGCCTCATGGAAGCTGGTCTAAGTTAGCTGAAGCTGTAGAATATAAAGCTACAGAATATGTAGCCAAGTGGTGAGATAAAATGAGGTGTGAGCTGGATATTCTCCCTATTCTATTCTATTCTACCTATTCTATTTGAGGACGGTAGGATGTATTTAAGTGTTGCTTAAGCTGGATGAGTGTTTGATATAGAGTGCTTCGCCTAGATACAATCTTCTATTGTCTTATCTGTCAACTACTTCGGTGTTGTTGGTTAGGATATCTTTAGAGATGTTGACCAGACCACACACTAGAAGGTGAAGGGACGACGACGTTTCGGTCCGTCCTGGACCATTCTCAAGTCGATCGAGATGAT
>NC_091218.1:18313708-18396208 GCF_040958095.1 Procambarus clarkii | reverse complement strand
GGTGCAATTCACGCAGCCTTTCCTCGTAATTATTTCCTAGTTGTGTTAGGGGTAATGATCTAGATGATAGTGCTAGTATAATGATCTAAGCGATGTTAGACGACGAGTCGCAAAATAAAGACATATTAAGACAAAAGTGTTCTAACAAGAGTCCAGACACAATCACTACGGTGAACAAAGCCAATGAACAAAACTTGTTCTCTACAGAAACGCCAATTTCAATTACAGCTGAAGAAATAAAATATTTAGCTGGGTAAATACCGACGCAGGGGAAACAAACATCACATTTGCCGATATTATGCCCCGAAGCTTGTATACTGGGTGTATATTGGGGTCTGTTTCTGGGAGTATACTGGGGTCTGTATCTGGGTGTATATTGGGGTCTGTTTCTGTGAGTATACTGGGGTCTGTTTCTGGGTGTATACAGGGGTCTGTATATGGGTGTATACAGGGGTCTGTATCTGGGTGTATACTGGGGTCTGTTTCTGGGTGTATACAGGGGTCTGTTTCTGGGTGTATACAGGGGTCTGTATCTGGGTGTATACAGGGGTCTGTATCTGGGTGTATACAGGGGTCTGTATCTGGGAGTATACTGGGGTCTGTATCTGGGAGTATACTGGGGTTTGTATTTGGGAGTATACTGGGGTCTGTATCTGGGTGTATATTTGGGTCTGTTATAGCTTACTGACACATATCAGCAAATAATACTTTAGTCATGAGCATAATACAGGGCTCAGATAGATTTTCAGTGTATACTCACAGAGATATGAGGTACATCTCTCAATGTATGTATATCCATATCGCCATTACTTTCCTTAGTGTCGTCTGTGTAACTGAATGATGAACAGCATAGTTCATTAGTAGTGTGTTCTGTATAACTGAATGTTATACACCTTTACTTCTCTCTGTATAATTGATGTTAATCAATAACAAAAGTTGACTCTAATTTTATTCAAAAAGTTACAATATGCTCATTAAAACAAGACCAGGTAAAAACAGGTAAAAGACCAGGTGTGTAAAGACTAGGTACACACACTGTGTTACACAATACGAAATATGAGGAATTCAATGATAAATCCAATCAAAGACAAATAAACAATAATAATAGCTTCAGCATTATTAACAAATTATATAATGAAGGTGAAGTAAAGATCCAACATATGTATAAGTGTATTACAAAAGTATATTGGGTCTTTTCTTCACGTTCATTCAAGCACTACGGCAATCGTAGTGAGTTCCTCCAAAATTACTTAATATTTTGTAACTAATCATGCACCAAAAAAATGCATAACAACACCATACAAAATATTATACAAAAATTATCATCAACTATCACCAAACTATCTGCGCAGGTCATCAACTATCACCAAACTATCTGCGCAGGTCATCAACTATCACCAAACTATCTGCGCAGGTCATCAACTATCACCAAACTATCTGCACAGGTCATCAACTATCACCAAACTATCTGCGCAAGTCATCAACTATCACCAAACTATCTGCGCAGGTCATCAACTATCGCCAAACTATCTGCGCAGGTCATCAATTATCACCAAACTATCTGCGCAGGTCAGCCATAGGCTTAGGGCCCGCACAGAAATTTCCCGGCAAAAAAAAAAAAAATTATATATTTGTAAATATTTATCATTCATGAAAGTTGCCATAGCAGTTGATGGAAACATAATTATATGACACCTGGTAATCATATCCACTCTTCCGTCTACTTTTATTAATACAAATTTGCCATGATTTAAAAATGTAACTCAATAATTAGAAGCTATAATCGTGAAGTTCCCAAGTATAATTGTTCCACTGAACTATTACTACCTGTCGGTAGCACATTGACTGCTAATGTTAGTATTAATGTTAACTGCAAATGTTCATTACAATATCAATTCAAATAACCAACCAATCACAGCAGTAATGTAACGTATATTTCACTTTATCGTTAACGTTTCGACACGGACAAATCATCCGTGTTTTGTACTTCCTCGACAGTACCACAGGACCCGACTTCCTGCTGGAGCGCCGACTCGCTCAGACACTGACGGCATTCTTCGTCCCCGTCTACTGGACCTGCTCCGTCCACCTCAGAACCCCCTCTGACCCTCATCCTGGGGGAAGGGTTGCATGTGTTACAGTGGAAGTTGAAGGTTAGGGGAGTGCTGTTTCCCGCGATCCAGATAGGGCTGGAGAAGGGCCTAGCGGGGCGTGCGGGGGTCACGTCTTGGGTAGTGGCGGTGCTGGCGTAGTTCGCTGACTGCGGTTGGGAAGTAATCACCGGCGTCTGCTCACTCAGCTCGTCGTGGGAGTCGTCGCCAGAGCGTAGCATCGCCTGGGCGCACCACATAATACCCTGCAAAAGAGTGACAAATTAACAAAATAAAAATGACAAATAAAGCTAAATTTATGAACAAATCAACAAATTTGCTAAATTTGTTGATTTTGTAAAGCTAAATTTATATTCTCAAACGAGGTAAATATTTATAAACACCTTTTGCTAATTGCATTAGATAATAATAATAATAAAGGAAACTGAAAAAGGCTTTTTAGCCCATATGTAGCTTTTCCTAATTTATATCTACCCATAGTTATTCATATATTTAATATGTGTGTAATTCACGAAAATAAACACGTGATTAAAAATGTGACAGTGTCAGACCACGGAGGAAAATTGAAACAGGAATTTCCTTAAGTACATTCGTATATTAATACATCTTCAGAAGGAGTAATATACGAAAGTACTTAAGGAAATTCCTGTTTCAATTTTCCTCCGTGGTCTGACACTGTCATATATTTTATATATGATATAAATGAATTTGGGTGAATATAAATAGGAGTTGCTACATATGGGCCAATATGCCTTCTGCAACTTCCTTGATTTTTATGTTCATATGTACCAAGGCTCACATCCTAATTAGGAAAGAGTTCAAGTATATATATATAAATGGAGCTGCCTCGAATGGGAAAAAGAGGCGTATTGCAGTTCTATTGATTCTAATGTTCTATTCAAAACATCTTAAAACGATGTTGAGTCATCGCCTTAAATTATTCCTCGTCCTATTTTAGAATTATGAGTCAACTTATGTTGAATACTATATATAAGTGCAGGCGATGAGTCACTATAACGTGGCTGATGAATGTTGACCAGACCACACACTAGAAGGCGAAGGGACGACGCCGTTTCGGTCCGTCCTGGACCATTCTCAATCGACTTGAGAATGGTCCAGGACGGACCGAAACGTCCTCGTCCCTTCACCTTCCAGTATGTGGTCTGGTCAACTATATATAAGTCGTTTATGTACACACTCCCTAGCAGCTACCGTCACGGTCACTTACCATCAAAATGGTGTGCCTGCACCTCCAGATGAGGAAGACAAAGAGTGCCACAAGACCCACGATGAAGATACCCACGTCGAAGGCAGTCAGGACGGGCGAGTCGAAAGTGTTCAGGTTGGCCGAGTCATCCTCCATCCTGTCCGCCATGTCGAAGGGGGTCTGAACAATGCAGTCGTCTCTTGAATCCTGCTTCATCCCGTCCACCACCGTAAGTGATCAGCCCTTTGGTCAAAACTGACCAAAACTTCTACACTGATGCCCGATTTTCTTAGATTCGACGCTAACCAACACTGTTTTCAATTACGTATTCACACTGCCTTCTGCTGCTCAAAGACTTTGATACACTACATTGACCTTAACAATGACGTCCAATGACCACCACATCAGCCAACACACTGACTCCTTCAGCCTCCAAGTGACTTATGTGGATTGCGATATAGAAAAGCTGATCCCAAAGACATTGCCATATGTAGGGGGGGTGAGGTAGGGGATTACCTGAGAAAGGGTATTAGGAAGAGAGGTGGTGGAGGGCTTAGGTGGAGGGGGGGATACGTTTGTTTCTAGCGTCATTTTGTCGTATTACTGTTTGCTCAAGACAAATTTGTAAATGGAAATGTATATGTTTATCTCTCAGAATGTTTGGTAATATGTTTATTGTTTGAGATGTGTGTATATATATGTATGTATACGATGTACTGAACGGGGTGAGAATAGCTTGAGCTACCTCATCCCTTTGTGTGTATTTTACCTCAATAAACTTATTTCAATTTCAATTTGTAAATTGGTCTTAAGCAAATTACGCAACAAATATTGTCTTTTAACTATACAAAAGTTAAGATTAAGAACGGCCGTTTTAGGGATAAGGGGGATATTGTATGCAGGACATTATTAATTTTGAGAAAGAGACACTTCAAAAGACCTTTTGTATAATGTGAGGCTGTGGGCTATTTATGTCATGTTATTATGGTATTTTCTCCAGTTTAATTTTTTTTTATCCCATTTATAGACATCCAATTTGGATTCTTTGTTCTATGTTCTTTTTCGATCTAACATTTTGAAAACTGATAACATCGGCTTATATAAAGGCGCCTTTGAAAGACTTGGTATAAATTCCTTACATAAATTTCACAAATACACAAGTGTGGGTTTGTATCCTACGCCTTATATTAGATTTTCATTCACTGGAAGATTATCAGAATTCAGAAAAGTGAATTAATGATATAATTAAGAAGTCAACAGAAAATGTAGATATATTTTGAGATTTCTCCTGTTTCGATCAGATAGTCATTCTCATTATATACAAGCCTCATTATATATAAGAACGTCCTATGCAGGAATACTGCATACACTTTTGACGCAAAAGGGTACTGTCAAATGATGTGTATAGCGTTAACCAACGTGGATGATTCCAAGAATCATCCAATTTTTTCCATAATAATTATGGAAACTACAAAAGGCCTATTGGTCCACAGTTCCTACATATATCCACCAAAATGAATAATACTAAGCTTGTTTAAGGGCGCTAAATATATTTAGTTTTCAAATGAGAAGAATAAGAGGTGATTTAACACAAGTATTTAAGATCATGAAAGGACGTGACAATCTAGACCACCAAAATGCTCTAATTTTTGTCAAATATCACTCGAACCATTTGTTTTAATATTAAAAGTTAACGTATGCAATTACAAGAAGCAAAATCAGTTTTCTCTAATCGAAAAGTAAACACAGAACAGGCGATGAGTCACAATATTGTGGCTGAAGTAGTTTGACCAGACCACATACTAGAAGGTGAAGGGACGACGACGTTTCGGTCCGTCCTGGACCATTCTCAAGTCGATTGTGAGAATCGACAATCGACTTGAGAATGGTCCAGGACGGACCGAAACGTCGTCGTCCCTTCACCTTCTAGTGTGTGATCTGGTCAAACACAGAATAGCTTACCATATGACAAAGTTCAGTGTAATACAGTGTACAAATTTACCATTAACTGGAGTTAAGTGAGACTGCCTCAAGGCTCTCTCCTGGGACCTCTGTTGTTTATCATATATATCAAAGCGATTTAGATTCAGAACTGAGCAATAATATTTGCAAATGTGCAAACGATAAGAAAACTGACCGGGAAATAAATTCAGAAGCCTCAAAATAACGTCAAGACGACCCAGATGGGCAAGATTGGCAGATGCATTATAATGCTGACAAGTTCTGAGGTAAGGTCGACGACCGGGCCGCGGGGACGCTAAGCCCCGGAAGCACCTCAAGGTAACCTCAAGGTAAGGTAATGATTGACAGTGCTACAAGATATAACCGTACAGGGTGACAAAGTTAATCCCACAAATTAGAAACCTTCTATGTGAAGAGATTCAAAAAGCTCAATTTACATTCTCCAGAAAAAAGAGTAGTTAGTGGTGACATGATTGAATCAATAGGTATAAGTAGGTGATGGAAAAAGCGATTGGAGCTCTAAGGTGACTGGAATCCGCGACCAAGGGACTCCGAGGCACTAACTTTGCCACTCTTGCTGTTTGAATTCCAGTGTAATATTTTGTGTGTTGTCTCATCTGGTTCTAGGGAAAGAGTTAATTTAATCTCCTGTAAATCCTATTGTGTTAAGTACACCGTCCGTTACTCCACCTTCCCAAGACAGGTACAGCTGCCAACTTTAATTGTCAATAATACTTAATCCCATATTATAATGTTCACTTGACATAGTAGTAATCCGCATAGTATAATGTTCCTTATCAAGTTCAAATAAATTTATGGATAAAATGAAATGCATCTCAAAAGGATAGAATAGCTTAGGCTATTTCTACCCTCGTTCCTCCTTTTTACATGCAGCAGATTTAAGACTATCTTATGGGTCCAAACAACCAGCTAATTTTGGCAGATTCTGTCAATTTATCAATAAGACAATTTGCAGTTCCTTCTGGGAGAGTATACAATAGACTTCCTCTAGTCCTTTACTTGATTTATTTCATGCAGGATTCTTCTCATTTAGGTAATGAGGGTTAAACTGAACTTGTATTAGCTTCGATGAGATGGGGCTAGTGAGAAGGGGGATGCTATGGGGGGAGGGAATGATATGAGACGATCTAGACAGGGTTTTGAAATGGTCAGAAGACTGGCAGATGCAGTTTAATCCTGACAAATGCAAGAGGCAAGGTAATGATGATAGAGTTACAGGATATTAGCTGGATGGCGTTGAAATTTCGAAGTCTAATTGGGAAAGGTATCCAGGGGTCATGATTCGTAAGAATTTAAAGTAAAAAAATCAAAGCATTCTTGTTCGAAATAATGTAAATTAGACACTGGGATATATTTCCTAGAAGCTGGGATATATTTCCTAGCAGTAAAACACCTGGTGATAACACTACACTACACTACACTACACTACACTACACTACCAGGTGTAGTGTACAAAATATACACCTGGTATATTTACAAAATATCACCAGGTGTTTGTTCACCTAGTTTGTTCACCTGGTGAACAAACTATACATTTTATAAACTATATATTTTTCAGCTATACCTTGCTCTTGTTAGGCCCCATTTAGATTATGCAGTTCAGTTTTGGTCGCCATAATATAGAAAGGACAAGGAAAGAACCTCAATACCAGCCTCTCCCTCCTCCCTTACACCAAACCCTCCCCACTCCCCATCACCAGCCCCCATTACTCTTAAAAACTCCCTTGACCACCCGAAAGCCATCCTGACAGAGGACTCCTCTATACCATCAACCTAAGGACTCCTCTGCGGATCCTTATCTCTTTCCATTTCTCCGTCATCCCCCCTCTTCCAACCACTCCACCAGCTCCTCCAAGTCATCTTCGTGAGGCCACTGCTCCCCCTCCTCTCCTCTTATTTCTCTTCTTCCATTCACCTCCCCTTCTTACTTATTTTCCTACCTTCCCTGCCCCCCTCCCTCCTCTGCTGGCACTTTGGGTTTCAACAGCCCCCAAGATGAGTGTTGAGCGGGCCAGGAGGGCAGGCAATTGGTAGGTGGTAGGAAAGAGGGTCATGACTCCAGGGATGAATCAGGAAGATAAGTAAGATTATGATATCAAGACGACTCGGGAAGTTCAGAAGTCGGGTGAAAGAAGCAAGATTGTGATATCAGGGAGTCTTGGGAAGATCAAGTAAATTTATTGACATAATAAAATACATCTCAAATGGATAGAGTAGCTTAGACTAAGTCTACCCTTTCTACCCTTGTCATTACGGGCTATTCATGCCCGTGCCACCTTTTGGGTGGCTTAACCTTCAACCATCTTTACCCTTCTCTATTTAAGGTCCCTCAAGGGCCTCACAAGTCTACACAGTACACATATATTAATCATATTTTACATTCCACATTCCATTGTTGTTGTTGTTAAAGATTTAGCTACTCAGGACGAAGTGTCCATGTAGCACGGGCTATGGTGAGCCCGTAGGGCCACATTCCAATAGTAACAACATGATATACTGTGAGATCTGTTATTGATTAGATTTAGGACAGACTATAGATTTAGGACAGACTTGGGTAAATACTGGTTCAGTAACAGGGTTGTTGATTTGTGGAACCAATTACCGAGAAATATTATGATTAAGACAATGACAATCGACTTAAGAATGGTCCAGGACGGACCGAAACGTCGTCGTCCCTTCAACTTCTAGTGTGTGGTCTGGTCAACATTAAGATAATGAGTACGGAATTGAACTAACAGAATATTAGGAAATGTAAATGTTTATCTCTCAGAATGTTTGGTAATATGTTTATTGTTTGTGATGTGTGTCTATGTATGTATTAACACGATGTACTGAACGGGGTGAGGATAGCTTGAGCTACCTCATTCCTTTGTGTGTATTTTACCTCAATAAACTTATTTCAATTTCTATTTCAATTTCAACAGAGTATTGGGGATAGAATTTCAGAGACAAATGTAGTTTCGGCGATTAGATTAATGAGAGGTGGGGGGGGGGAGGGAGCTAATGAATTAATCCTCTCTTCAAAAGAAGGGAAAAATGAGAAATGCACCTTAAAGTATAATAAAAGAGCTGTTGTTGTTGTTTGAGATTTAGCTACTCAGAACGAAGTGTCGATGTAGCACGGGCTATGGTGATCCCGTAAAATAAAAGAGCATATATGAAAACCTTATATATCGAGAGCATATATCGTGGCATCATAACAATGCCACAGCAGTCACAGACCTGTCTAACTGTGGCGAGGACGTAGAAATTATGGGAGTTAACCTCACTATCAGGAACTCAAATGCAGTCCATTTTCAATGTATACAGGAGCCATAGAGAACACGATATGGAGCTGTTATTGTTATAAATTCAGCTACTCGGAACAAGTTCCAAGTAGCCCGGGTTATGGTGAGCCCGTAACTTACCTGGTACGTAACAGTGTCCGTAACTTACCTGGTAACTTAACTTATCTCCCCAAGAAGAAAACAATTACTCTACACCATAAGGACCATTGGTATTATTGTAATAGAATCAAAGAATTACATAACATACTAAGTTGTGCACGAAAGAATTTCAGAAGAGACAGAACCGAAGCTCATTTAGGACTTCTTAGATCTCTCCAAGATCATGAAGAAATAGCAAAAACCAATGAAGAAAAAAGGCTCGAGTGGTGTGCCAAGCTAACTCAGCATACATCTTTGGGCGACATCAACAGAGATCCAAAGGAAGAGGATCTTCCTTCCTTCCAAAGGAAGAGGATCTTCCTTCCTTCCAAAGGAAGAGGATCTTCCTTCCTTCTAAAGGAAGAGGATCTTCTTTCCATCCAAAGGAAGAGGATCTTCTTTCCATCCAAAGGAAGAGGATCTTCTTTCCTTCCAAAGGAAGAGGATCTTCCTTCCTTCCAAAGGAAGAGGATCTTCTTTCCATCCAAAGGAAGAGGATCTTCTTTCCTTCCAAAGGAAGAGCAGAAGATCCTTTGGCTCTGTTGATCTGAGGCAGATCAACAGAGCCAAAGGAAAATCGCCTCCTGCTCCGCGCCATCATGTACATCCAAAGCAAGAAGCAGAACAATTAGCAAATCTATTTGCGTCAAGATAGAAGCAAATAGCTCCATCTCCACTCAACTTCCACAAACAACTCTGACTCACCAACAAAGAATGCAAGCTGCAAGATAGAAAAAATAGACGATATTTTAGCGTTACCTGACGAACTAGACCAACCTTTCAATCTGAAAGAACTCAGAAGAGCTACAAAGCTATAAAGAGCTACAGAGCTACAAAGAGCTTGGTGCGAAAACTAAAAACACAGCTCCAGGTGAGGACAAAATCACTTACAACATGCTGGCCAAGCTAGGAGGAAAAGATTGATTGACTGATGAAGATTAAGCCACCCAAGAGGTGGCACGGGCATGAATAGCCCGTAATAGGAGAGAAGGGTGAAGAAGCCTTCTTGAGTCTCATCAACAGAGTATGGGTGACAAGAACTCGACCAGTCACTTGGAACAGTGCAATTATAGTTCCCATTACAAAATACAAAGACTCAGGAAACCCAAGACCCATCTCATTAAGGAGCTGTCTGGCCAAACCTGCGGAAAGAATGGTTGTTAATCGAACTGACTGGAAAGTCAAACCACTGCACCAAAATATGTTTGCTTACATCGATTGTTTCAAGCGCGGGTTGGACAAGTATATGAGTGGGATTGGGTGGTTATAGATAGGAGCTGCCTCGTATGGGCCAATAGGCCTTCTGTAGTTACCTTTGTTCTTATGTTCTTATATAAGGTGTGGAAACCACAGAATGCCTTACCTCCCTAGTAGTGGAGGGCTGTCAGGGTGGTCAGCGCTTCGGATTCCTAGTCCCGGGGTCCCGGGTTCGATCCCCGGTGGAGGCGGTGACAAATGGGCAAAATGTTTCTTTCACCCTGATGCCCCTGTTATCTGGCAGTAAATAGGTACCTGGGAGTTAGATAGCTGCTACGGGCTGCTTCCTGGGATGGGGGTGTAACAAACAGGAGGCCTAGTTGAGGACCGGGCCGCGGGGACTCTAAGCCCCGAAATCATCTCAAGATAACCTCAAGATCTCAAGATAACCTCAAGATCTCAAGATAACCTCCTGGATCAAATCAGTGACAAACCAGAATCCTTATTTTTCTTGACATTCAACTAACAAGAGGAGCTGAATTTAATGCAAAATCCACAGCGACTACAATGGTTAAAAAAGCAATTGAAGAATTGGACACACTAGTGAACACTGTACATCTATATCCGCCACTATCTTGAGGTTATCTTGAGATGATTTCGGGGCTTTTAGTGTCCCCGCGGCCCGGTCCTCGACCAGGCCTCCACCCCCAGGAAGCAGCCCGTGACAGCTGACTAACACCCAGGTACCTATTTTACTGCTAGGTAACAGGGGCATAGGGTGAAAGAAACTCTGCCCATTGTTTCTCGCCGGCGCCTGGGATCGAACCCAGGACCACAGGATCACAAGTCCCGTGTGCTGTCCGCTCGGCCGACCGGCTCCCCTCTAAGATAACGTTATTAAAACAAAAGACTAAAATTAGTGCTAAAAGAAAGAAACTCTTCTACCTTTATTTAAAACTTTGACCCAGATATCACAGTATCAAGGTTATCGTGAATAACCGAACTCAATTACGGGCTCACCATAGCCCGTGCTACATGGAAATTTTGTTCCGAGTAGCTGAATCTAAAACAACAACAACATGCGAACCTTATGTTCTAATGTTACAAAGTATTATGTCTTTCAAGAACGTATTGCATTGCCAAAGACACAACAAAGACTTATTAGAAAGATAGCACCCCCAACTGCACGCAATTGGGGTGGTATCTTAAGTTAGATAAGAGCATGGTTATATCAAAGGAAACAAAGAGTTATTATAATTAGAGTTAAGTGAAAGAGGGAAACTGTTATAAGTGGAGTGCCTCAAGGCTCTATCCTAGGACCTCTGTTGTTTACCATATATATTAATTATTTACATTTGCAAATTTTGGATGATACGAATATTTGTGTGTATGTGTGTGTGTATTTACTATTTGTGCCTGCAGGATTGAGTTCTTAGCTCTTGGACCCCTCCTTCCTAACCGTACGTTGTCTAATGTACTGACTCCCGGCCTAGATTGATTGACTGATAAAGATTAATCCACCCAAAAGGTGGCACGGGCATGAATAGCCCGTAAGTGGTGGCTCTTTTGAGTCATTACCAGTATCAAGAGCTGATACTGGAGATCTGTGGAGGTGCGACTGTACTTTGCGTGATAGATGTCTCCCGTGTCCCGGCCTATTTGTCTTCTACCCTATCTACTACATATTTCTCTCATGCACTCATATACACATCACCAGGATGCAGGCAGTAGCAGCTGTCTAACTCCCAGGTACCTACTTACAGATACGTGAACAGGGGCATCAAGTGAAAAGAAAGCGTTGCCCAAATGCTCTCGTTTCTCTCTCTCTGCGACTCTAACTCTTTTACTTTACATATAATAATACATTTGTCTCACGTTGGCTAGCCATTAGTGTCTCCAAGTCACATCCCAGTCACTCCTCCACCTAGCTACACCACCACCCAGCTAGACCACCACCCAGCTAGACCACCACCCAGCTACACCACCACCCAGCTAGACCACCACCCAGCTAGACCACCACCCAGCTAGACCACCACCCAGCTAGACCACCACCCAGCTACACCAGCACCCAGCTAGACTACCACCCAGCTAGACCACCACCCAGCTAGACCACCACCCAGCTAGACCAGCACCTAGCTAGACCAGCACCCAGCTAGACCACCACCCAGCTAGACCAAAACCCAGCTAGACCACCACCCAGCTAGACCACCACCCAGCTAGACCACCACCCAGCTAGACCACCACCCAGCTAGACCACCACCCAGCTAGACCACCACCCAGCTACACCACCACCCAGCTACACCAGCACCCAGCTAGACCAGCACCCAGCTAGACCACCACCCAGCTACACCACCACCCAGCTAGACCACCACCCAGCTACACCACCACCCAGCTACACCACCACCCAGCTACACCACCACCCAGCTAGACCACCACCCAGCTAGACCAGCACCTAGCTAGACCAGCACCCAGCTACACCACCACCCAGCTAGACCAGCACCCAGCTAGACCACCACCCAGCTACACCACCACCCAGCTACACCACCACCCAGCTAGACCACCACCCAGCTACACCACCACCCAGCTACACCACCACCCAGCTAGACCACCACCCAGCTACACCACCACCCAGCTAGACCACCACCCAGCTACACCACCACCCAGCTACACCACCACCCAGCTACACCACCACCCAGCTACACCACCACCCAGCCAGACCAGCACCCAGCTAGACCACCACCCAGCTAGACCACCACCCAGCTAGACCACCACCCAGCTAGACAACCACCCAGCTACACCACCACCCAGCTACACCACCACCCAGCTACACCACCACCCAGCTACACCACCACCCAGCTACACCACCACCCAGCTAGACCACCACCCAGCTACACCACCACCCAGCTACACCACCACCCAGCTACACCACCACCCAGCTAGACCACCACCCAGCTAGACCACCACCCAGCTAGACCACCACCCAGCTAGACCATACCCAGCTAGACCACCACCCAGCTAGACCACCACCCAGCTACACCACCACCCAGCTACACCACCACCCAGCTACACCACCACCCAGCTACACCACCACCCAGCCAGACCAGCACCCAGCTACACCACCACCCAGCTACACCACCACCCAGCTAGAAAACCACCCAGCTAGACCACCACCCAGCTACACCACCACCCAGCTACACCACCACCCAGCTAGACCACCACCCAGCTAGACCACCACCCAGCTACACCACCACCCAGCTACACCACCACCCAGCTAGACCACCACCCAGCTAGACCACCACCCAGCTACACCACCACCCAGCTAAACCACCACCCAGCTACACCACCACCCAGCTACACCACCACCCAGCTACACCACCACCCAGCTAGACCACCACCCAGCTACACCACCACCCAGCTACACCACCACCCAGCTAGACCACCACCCAGCTACACCACCACCCAGCTAGACCACCACCCAGCTAGACCACCACCCAGCTACACCATCACCCAGCTACACCACCACCCAGCTACACCGCCACCCAGCTAGACCACCACCCAGCTACACCACCACCCAGCTACACCACCACCCAGCTAGACCACCACCCAGCTACACCACCACCCAGCTAGACCACCACCCAGCTACACCATCACCCAGCTACACCACCACCCAGCTACACCGCCACCCAGCTAGACCACCACCCAGCTACACCACCACCCAGCCAGACCAGCACCCAGCTACACCACCACCCAGCTAGACCACCACCCAGCCAGACCAGCACCCAGCTACACCACCACCCAGCTACACCACCACCCAGCCAGACCAGCACCCAGCTACACCACCACCCAGCTAGACCAGCACCCAGCTAGACCACCACCCAGCTACACCACCACCCAGCTACACCACCACCCAGCTAGACCACCACCCAGCTACACCACCACCCAGCTAGACCACCACCCAGCTAGACCACCACCCAGCTACACCACCACCCAGCTAGACCACCACCCAGCTAGACCACCACCCAGCTAGACCACCACCCAGCTACACCACCACCCAGCTAGACCACCACCCAGCTAGACCACCACCCAGCTACACCACCACTCAGCTAGACCACCACCCAGCTAGACCACCACCCAGCTAGACCACCACCCAGCTACACCACCACCCAGCTAGACCACCACCCAGCTACACCAGCACCCAGCTACACCAGCACCCAGCTAGACCACCACCCAGCTAGACCACCACCCAGCTACACCACCACCCAGCTAGACCACCACCCAGCTAGACCACCACCCAGCTACACCAGCACCCAGCTAGACCAGCACCCAGCTAGACCACCACCCAGCTACACCACCACCCAGCTAGACCACCACCCAGCTACACCACCACCCAGCTACACCACCACCCAGCTAGACCACCACCCAGCTACACCACCACCCAGCCAGACCAGCACCCAGCTACACCACCACCCAGCTACACCACCACCCAGCTAGAGCACCACCCAGCTAGACCACCACCCAGCTACACCACCACCCAGCTAGACCACCACCCAGCTACACCACCACCCAGCTACACCACCACCCAGCTAGACCACCACCCAGCTACACCACCACCCAGCTACACCACCACCCAGCTACACCACCACCCAGCTAGACCACCACCCAGCTAGACCACCACCCAGCTAGACCACCACCCAGCTACACCACCACCCAGCTAGACCACCACCCAGCTAGACCACCACCCAGCTAGACCACCACCCAGCTAGACCAGCACCCAGCTAGACCACCACCCAGCTACACCACCACCCAGCTAGACCAGCACCCAGCTACACCACCACCCAGCTACACCACCACCCAGCTACACCACCACCCAGCTAGACCACCACCCAGCTACACCACCACCCAGCTACACCACCACCCAGCTACACCACCACCCAGCTACACCACCACCCAGCTACACCACCACCCAGCTAGACCACCACCCAGCTAGACCACCACTCAGCTACACCACCACCCAGCTAGACCACCACCCAGCTACACCACCACCCAGCTACACCACCACCCAGCTAGACCACCACCCAGCTAGACCACCACCCAGCTAGACCACCACCCAGCTACACCACCACCCAGCTAGACCACCACCCAGCTACACCACCACCCAGCTACACCACCACCCAGCTACACCACCACCCAGCTAGACCACCACCCAGCAGCTCTCACAGCCCAGCATCTCTACACCCAGCCCAGACCAGTAACTACATACTGGCTATAACAGGACTGTGATTAGTCGCGATTGTATAACGCCCTCTGGTGGTGCCTCGGCGCATCCTGACATCCATACAGATATCCGTAAGTGTGTGTGTGTGTATGTTTGTGTCTGAGTATATTCACCTGACTTTCTGAGACAAGCATCAGTGGGCCAGCAGGAGTGTGTGTAGACGGTTGGTTGAGCGCTCGTTTGGGTGCTTTAGGGTCAGTTTTAGTTGTCTCGCTTGTGCTTGAGGGTGACCTCGACCTGTTTTGCTTAGCTTAGACCTTGGCATGCGTTTGTTTACAGTGCTCTTAATTGTTAGGTTAGACCTGTCCTTGGGTTGTTCCTAGTGCACTTAATGATACATAATTGTCAGGCTATTATAAGTGAGTCATTCAGGTGTCCCAGACTGGACAGAGCGAGTGACGTGATGACAGAAGCCATCACTCATCGAGAAAGGAGAGTGTCAACACCTTCTTCTGTACATGACGGAAAAAAGGTCTAATTGACTTTACCTTCCAGCAGCCTGAGCTGTCACCATGGAGATCCTCGTACCAGACACCAAGAATGTTGTCACTATCGTCGCGGCCCTCACCACCGGTGCCCCTATCACTGGAGCCCTCACCACCGGTGCCGCTACCACTGGAGCCCCCACCACTGGAGCCCCCACCATTGGAGCCCCTATCACTGGAGCCCCCACCACTGGAGCCCCCACCATTGGAGCCCCTATCACTGGAGCCCCCACCACTGGAGCCTCAACCACCACCAGCACCAGCAGCAGGGCGAGGCTGCACCACAGGACAGGAATGGATGTTTGGGACATCTCCGTCTGTATCTTGGCATTTCTGACGGTGGTCTTAATGTTCGCCTGGTTCCTCGCAAGACCCTGTCTGGAGGTGAGTTGACGGGTGGTGGGTGTGGCTGTCTAGGTAAACATGTGTGGTAGGTGTGCTTACTTCAGTAAACATGTGTGGTGGGTGTATTTGCCTCAGTAAACATGTGTGGCGGACGTGCTTAATCCAGTAAACATGTGAGGCAGACTGGGGGACTGCATCTGTCAGCCTGAGTAGTTGTTTCTTGTGGTGAAAAAAAATAACTCAAAAAACATAGGTAAGTGTTAGAGAGGATGTTAGCGCACATGTTGGCTCACTCTAAGCGATTACGTTTTAAGTCCCCCCCCCCCCCCTCACCTCTTTCCAGTCGTGAGTCTTGAAACCGGTTAAACTGTGTCATTTCAGTAGTTCTAGCCAACAGCCCATTTCCCCTCATTCGCAACCCTGTTGGAGCCAGTCGGCCGAGCGGACAGCACGCTGGACTTGTGATCCTGTGGTCACGGGTTCGATCCCAGGCGCCGGCGAGAAACAATGGGCAGAGTTTCTTTCACCTCACCCTGTTACCTAGCAGCAAAATAGGTACCTAGGTGATAGTCAGCTGTCACGGGCTGCTTCCTGGGGGTGGAGGCCTGGTCGAGGACCGGGCCGCGGGGACACTAAAGCCCCGAAATCATCTCAAGATAACCTCAAGATAGCTATAACCCTATTCTCAAACCTGTTCTTTTCATGTGGCCTTCCCAAAATATAATTTATCCACCTTGTTACAGATTCTAGCTTGTTCCGACAATTTCAGACCCATGGTTATCTTGACGTTATCTTGAGATGATTTCGGGGCTTTAGTGTCCCCGCGGCCCGGTCCTCGACCAGGCCTCCACCCCCAGGAAGCAGCCCGTGACAGCTGACTAACACCCAGGTACCTATTTACTGCTAGGTAACAGGGGCATAGGGTGAAAGAAACTCTGCCCATTGTTTCTTGCCTGGGATCGAACCCAAGACCACAGGATCACAAGTCCAGCATGCTGTCCGCTCGGCCGACCGGCTCCCATGTTTATATTCTCCTTGTTCATCTGAACACACTGTTCTTGTTTTAGATTCAGCTCCTCGGAACAAACAGGTCCAAGTAGCACCGGCTATGGTGAGCCCGTACCTGGCACAGGAGCGGGGCTGTAACTTGAGATTTATTATGATTATTCATTTCTTTATTATGCACCCCATACCCATCCCGTGGGCGGGGGTGGATTGGGGTTACAGAGAAAGGTTTAGGAACTAAGTCTCATGCATTCCTTCTGTTGCTGATGATTCTTATAATTCCCAGCACCTTGTTTGTGTATGATAATGATGATCTGATGATCTGTTGTCTGTTATTGAACCACTGTTATCTGATTGATTGATGCCACCCAATAGGTGGCACGGGCATGAATAGCCCGTAAGTGGTGGCCCTTTTGAGCCATTACCAGCATCATTAGCTGATACTGGAGATCTGTGGAGGTGCGACTGCACCCTGCGTGACGGGAGATGTCTCCCGTTAGTGTTGTCTTATTAAACTTTACATTTATACTGGTTTACCTTGAAGTGATGATTGTTCCAAAACAACATTTATATCCCATCTGTTAATACCTTTTATCCATTTTACACCCGTCAATCCCATCTCACCTCGTTCTGCACCTTTCAAGATAATTAAACTTCAGTGCATTTAATCTCTTCTTACGTGGAATATTCTCGTGATAAAATTTCAGTTCCTCGATATTTCTAAACGTCACCACTTTCATGTGTGTGTGTGTGTGGGCTGTTACCTGTGTCAGCCGCGTTATTGCGACTACTTCTCGGAATTAGCTGTAGGTTTTCAAGAGCATTTGGGTTCACTGTGTCGTGTGATGACCAAAACTTTGAGACTCCTGGGCGTAACTTGAGTCACGTCTCCCTACACCATGAAGGTTTACTTGTAAGGTATTATTTTGAAACCAAGTATAACTACAGATCTTATTTTGTACATTAATTCATCATTGTCTTAAGTTTAGGTCTCTCCTAATCATTATTTCCATATATATATATATATATATATATATATATATATATATATATATATATATATATATATATATATATATATATATATATATATATATATATTAGTATATTTTGGTAGCAGTCTTTCCTGTAGACATATATTATTAAATATGACCGAAAAAGTAAGATTAATAATTCTAACACGAATTTTCTCAATCTTTCGTACATTTCGTTTCATATATATATATATATATATATATATATATATATATATATATATATTATACATATTATACATACTTTCGTACATATATATATATATATATATATATATATATATATATATATATATATATACATATATATATATATATATATATATATATATATATATATATATATATATATATATATATATACCAGTTATGTCCCTTATCTGTAGTAGAAGCGTGTTGAACAGTCTCGGGCCTCTGATGTTGATAGTTCTCTCTTGAACACTGTGAGGGGTCGGCCAGTTATGCCCCTTATGTGTAGTGGAAGCGTGTTGAACAGTCTCGGGCCTCTGATATTGATAGTTCTCTCTTGAACACAGAGAGGGGTCGGCCAGTTATGTCCCTTATGTGTAGTGGAAGCGTGTTGAACAGTCTCGGGCCTCTGATGTTGATAGTTCTCTCTTGAACACTGTGAGGGGTCGGCCAGTTATGCCCCTTATGTGTAGTGGAAGCGTGTTGAACAGTCTCGGGCCTCTGATATTGATAGTTCTCTCTTGAACACTGTGAGGGGTCGGCCAGTTATGCCCCTTATGTGTAGTGGAAGCGTGTTGAACAGTCTCGGGCCTCTGATGTTGATAGAGTTCTCTCTTGAACACTGTGAGGGGTCGGCCAGTTATGCCCCTTATGTGTAGTGGAAGCGTGTTGAACAGTCTCGGGCCTCTGATATTGATAGTTCTCTCTTGAACACTGTGAGGGGTCGGCCAGTTATGCCCCTTATGTGTAGTGGAAGCGTGTTGAACAGTCTCGGGCCTCTGATGTTGATAGAGTTCTCTCTCAGAGTACTTGTTGCACCTTTGCTCTTCAACGGGGGTATTCTGCACATCCTGCCATGCCTTCTGGTCTCATGTGATGTTATTTCCGTTTGCAGGTTTGAGACAAGCCCCTCTACTATTTTCCCTGTGTAAATTATTATGTATCTCTCCCGCCTGCGCTCAAGAGAATGCAGATTTAGGCTCTTTAGTCGGTCCCAATAGTTTAGATGATTTACTGAGTGGATTCTAGCAGTAAAGGATCTCTGCACGCTCTCCAGGTCAGCAATTTCTCCAGCTTTGAAAGGGGCTGTCATTGTGCAGCAGTACTCCACTCTAGAGAGCACTAGCGTCTTGAAGAGTATCATCATCGGTATAGCATCTCTAGTGTGAAAAGTTCTTGTTCTCCAACCTGTCATTTTTCTTGCAGTTGTGACGGCTACTTTATTGTGTTCTTTAAATGTAAGGTCTTCCGACATGAGTACACCAGTAAGGTGTACACCAGTAAGGTCTTCCGACATGAGTACACCAGTAAGGTGTACAGCAGTAAGGTCTTCCGACATGAGTACACCAGTAAGGTGTACACCAGTAAGGTCTTCCGACATGAGTACACCAGTAAGGTGTACACCAGTAAGGTCTTCCGACATGAGTACACCAGTAAGGTGTACACCAGTAAGGTCTTCCGACATGAGTACACCAGTAAGGTGTACACCAGTAAGGTCTTCCGACATGAGTACACCAGTAAGGTGTACACCAGTAAGGTCTTCCGACATGAGTACACCAGTAAGGTGTACACCAGTAAGGTCTTCCGACATGGTAGGGGAAGGGATGGGAAGAAGGGCAAGAGGGTGGCAGGGAAGGGAGGGAGAGAAGGGTAACAGAAGCATGGAAGGGTAAACCAGAAAACAGGGATGGAATATCCACATTAAACGAGGCGGCGGAGAAGGGGAGTGGAGGAAGGCAAAATAAACTCGGGCTGAAGGAGGTGATGTGAATTTACAGACCATAAAAACTGAGGAATTTCTCCTCCTAACATTTACTCGCCTTTAAAAAAGACATCAATACAGGAGAGAGGAGCGACGTCACACGCTCCTAAACACTTCCGCAAAATTCAATGTTTAGCTGAAATTTACACGAAAGTTTACGCTTAAATTTACAGTGTAGACCTCGCAACACTAGCAATGTGCTATACATTTACAGTGTAAACCTCGCAACACTAGCAGTGTGCTATACATTTACAGTGTAGACCTCGCAACACTAGCAGTGTGCTATACATTTACAGTGTAAACCTCGGAATACTAGCAGTGTGCTATACATTTACAGTGTAAACCTCGGAATACTAGCAGTGTGCTATACATTTACAGTGTAAACCTCTGAACACTAGCAGTGTGCTATACATTTACAGTGTAAACCTCTGAACACTAGCAGTGTTTTATACATTTACAGTGTAAACCTCGCAACACTAGCAGTGTGCTATACATTTACAGTGTAAGCCTCGGAACACTAGCAATGTGCTATACATTTACAGTGTAAACCTCGGAATACTAGCAGTGTGCTATACATTTACAGTGTAAACCTCGCAACATTAGCAGTGTGCTATACATTTACAGTGTAAGCCTCGGAACACTAGCAATGTGCTATACATTTACAGTGTAAACCTCGCAACACTAGCAGTGTGCTATACATTTACAGTGTAAACCTCGCAACACTAGCAGTGTGCTATACATTTACAGTGTAAGCCTCGGAACACTAGCAATGTGCTATACATTTACAGTGTAAACCTCGGAATACTAGCAGTGTGCTATACATTTACAGTGTAAACCTCGCAACATTAGCAGTGTGCTATACATTTACAGTGTAAGCCTCGGAACACTAGCAGTGTGCTATACATTTACAGTGTAAACCTCGCAACACTAGCAGTGTGCTATACATTTACAGTATAAACCTCGCAACACTAGCAGTGTGCTATACATTTACAGTGTAAACCTCGCAACACTAGCAGTGTGCTATACATTTACAGTGTAAGCCTCGGAACACTAGCAATGTGCTATACATTTACAGTGTAAACCTCGGAATACTAGCAGTGTGCTATACATTTACAGTGTAAACCTCGCAACATTAGCAGTGTGCTATACATTTACAGTGTAAGCCTCGGAACACTAGCAATGTGCTATACATTTACAGTGTAAACCTCGCAACACTAGCAGTGTGCTATACATTTACAGTGTAAACCTCGCAACACTAGCAGTGTGCTATACATTTACAGTGTAAGCCTCGGAACACTAGCAATGTGCTATACATTTACAGTGTAAACCTCGGAATACTAGCAGTGTGCTATACATTTACAGTGTAAACCTCGCAACATTAGCAGTGTGCTATACATTTACAGTGTAAGCCTCGGAACACTAGCAGTGTGCTATACATTTACAGTGTAAACCTCGCAACACTAGCAGTGTGCTATACATTTACAGTGTAAACCTCGGAACATTAATGGTGTTTAATGAATGAAAATTTTACAGAGAACGCTAAGCCAATTAGATGATATTGCACATGAAAGGGATATGAGGATTGAACGCGGACCTGCAAGATGCAAAAACACAAGCAATTAACTAAATTACAGAAGGCCCATTGGCCCGTACGATCCCACCTATTTATATCCACCCAAACTCATTCACATACATACATCTAACCTACGCTTGAAACAATGAAATGACCCCCACGTCTATCACATTACCCATCTTTGTAGTAAGGGTCAAATCGTGTTTTGAATTTAAATTTCCCAAACCACTTCTGGCGTCTACATCTGCTTTATGACTGATGTGTTTTGTTTCTACTCAGGGCGTCGAGAGGTGTGTGGACCAGGTACCGAGGCGCTTCCGTGAAGTGCTGACAGAGTTGGCTGACACGACCCCTGTGCTGTCCTCTTGATTGACGGCTGCTTCTCTCTCACTCTCTGTGTCACCAGCATCTGGGATTGTTCCAATGCTGTGCCACCGACAGCTGGGATTGTTCCAATGCTGTGCCACCAGCATCTGGGATTCCTCCAATGCTGTGCCACCAGCATCTGGGATTCCTCCAATGCTGTGCCACCAGCATCTGGGATTCCTCCAATGCTGTGCCACCGACAGCTGGGATTCCTCCAATGCTGTGCCACCAGCATCTGGGATTCCTCCAATGCTGTGCCACCAGGACCCGGGATTGCTCCAATGCTGTGCCACCGACAGCTGGGATTCCTCCAATGCTGTGTCACCGACAGCTGGGATTCCTCCAATGCTGTGTCACCGACAGCCGGGATTCCTCCAATGCTGTGTCACCGACAGCGGGGATTCCTCCAATGCTGTGTCACCGACAGCTGGGATTCCTCCAATGCTGTGCCACCAACACTGGCTGCTAGCTCCACCTCTGAGGCTTCCTCTATCACCACCACCACCACCAGGGCTACCACCAACCACCACCACCGCCACCAGGGCTGCCACCACCAACCACCACCACCACCACCACCAGGGCTACCACCAACCACCACCACCACCACCACCAGGGCTACCACCAACCACCACCACTACCACCACCAACCACCACCACTACCACCACCACCAGGGCTACCACCAACCACCACCACCACCACCACCAGGGCTACCACCAACCACCACCACCACCACCACCAGGGCTACCACCAACCACCACCACCACCACCACCACCAGGGCTACCACCAACCACCACCACTACCACCACCACCAGGGCTACCACCAACCACCACCACTACCACCACCACCAGGGCTACCATCAACAACCACCACCACCACCACCACCAGGGCTACCACCAACCACCACCACTACCACCACCACCAGGGCTACCACCAACCACCACCACTACCACCACCACCAGGGCTACCATCAACAACCACCACCACCACCACCACCAGGGCTACCACCAACCACCACTACCACCACCACCAGGGCTACCATCAACAACCACCACCACCACCACCACCAGGGCTACCACCAACCACCACCACTACCACCACCACCAGGGCTACCATCAACAACCACCACCACCACCACCACCAGGGCTACCACCAACCACCACCACTACCACCACCACCAGGGCTACCACCAACCACCACCACTACCACCACCACCAGGGCTACCATCAACAACCACCACCACCACCACCAGGGCTACCACCAACCACCACCACTACCACCACCACCAGGGCTACCACCAACCACCACCACCACCACCACCAGGGCTACCACCAACCACCACCACTACCACCACCACCAGGGCTACCACCAACCACCACCACTACCACCACCACCAGGGCTACCATCAACAACCACCACTACCACCACCACCAGGGCTACCATCAACAACCACCACCACCACCACCAGGGCTACCACCAACCACCACCACTACCACCACCACCAGGGCTACCACCAACCACCACCACCACCACCACCAGGGCTACCACCAACCACCACCACTACCACCACCACCAGGGCTACCACCAACCACCACCACTACCACCACCACCAGGGCTACCATCAACAACCACCACCACCACCACCACCAGGGCTACCACCAACCACCACCACTACCACCACCACCAGGGCTACCACCAACCACCACCACTACCACCACCACCAGGGCTACCATCAACAACCACCACCACCACCACCACCAGGGCTACCACCAACCACCACCACTACCACCACCACCAGGGCTACCACCAACCACCACCACTACCACCACCACCAGGGCTACCATCAACAACCACCACCACCACCACCACCAGGGCTACCACCAACCACCACCACTACCACCACCACCAGGGCTACCACCAACCACCACCACTACCACCACCACCAGGGCTACCACCAACCACCACCACTACCACCACCACCAGGGCTACCATCAACCACCACCACTACCACCACCACCAGGGCTACCATCAACAACCACCACCACCACCACCACCAGGGCTACCACCAACCACCACCACCACCACCACCACCAGGGCTACCACCAACCACCACCACTACCACCACCACCAGGGCTACCACCAACCACCACCACTACCACCACCACCAGGGCTACCATCAACAACCACCACCACCACCACCACCAGGGCTACCACCAACCACCACCACTACCACCACCACCAGGGCTACCACCAACCACCACCACTACCACCACCACCAGGGCTACCATCAACAACCACCACCACCACCACCACCAGGGCTACCACCAACCACCACCACTACCACCACCACCAGGGCTACCACCAACCACCACCACTACCACCACCACCAGGGCTACCATCAACAACCACCACCACCACCACCACCAGGGCTACCACCAACCACCACCACTACCACCACCACCAGGGCTACCACCAACCACCACCACTACCACCACCACCAGGGCTACCACCAACCACCACCACTACCAACCACCACCAGGGCTACCATCAACCACCACCACTACCACCACCACCAGGGCTACCATCAACCACCACCACTACCACCACCACCAGGGCTACCATCAACAACCACCACCACCACCACCACCAGGGCTACCACCAACCACCACCACCACCACCACCACCAGGGCTACCATCAACAACCACCACCACCACCACCACCAGGGCTACCACCAACCACCACCACTACCACCACCACCAGGGCTACCATCAACAACCACCACCACCACCACCACCAGGGCTACCACCAACCACCACCACTACCACCACCACCAGGGCTACCATCAACCACCACCACTACCACCAACCACCACCACTACCACCACCACCAGGGCTACCACCAACCACCACCACTACCACCACCACCAGGGCTACCACCAACCACCACCACTACCACCACCACCAGGGCTACCACCAACCACCACCACCACCACCACCACCAGGGCTACCATCAACAACCACCACCACCACCACCACCAGGGCTACCACCAACCACCACCACTACCACCACCACCAGGGCTACCATCAACAACCACCACCACCACCACCACCAGGGCTACCACCAACCACCACCACTACCACCACCACCAGGGCTACCACCAACCACCACCACTACCACCAACCACCACCACTACCACCACCACCAGGGCTACCACCAACCACCACCACTACCACCACCACCAGGGCTACCACCAACCACCACCACTACCACCAACCACCACCACTACCACCACCACCAGGGCTACCACCAACCACCACCACTACCACCACCACCAGGGCTACCACCAACCACCACCACTACCACCACCACCAGGGCTACCACCAACCACCACCACTACCACCAACCACCACCACTACCACCACCACCAGGGCTACCATCAACCACCACCACTACCACCAACCACCACCACTACCACCAGGGCTGCCACCACCAACCACCACCAGGGCTACCACCAACCACCACCACTACCACCAACCACCACCACCTCCACCAGGGCTGCCACCAACCACCACCACCTCCAACAGGGCTGCCACCACCAACCACCACCAGGGCTACCACCAACCACCACCACTACCACCACCACCAGGGCTACCACCAACCACCACCACTACCACCAACCACCACTAACAATGCCACTAACGAGGTCAAACAAGGGGGAAGGAACAAAAATAAAAGAACACAGCACCAAAATTTTGTTATCCATGCAAGGCAAGTCTAATTTGCATCCGTGTATGTCTATTGTGTCTTTATAATTTGTCAGTCTTTTTGACACAAGTCTCAGTGACCATTCTTGACGCTTGTCAAGGCCCAGGAGGCCTGGTCGACGACCGGGCCGCGGGGACACTAAAGCCCCGGAAGCACCTCAAGGTAACCTCAAGGTAACCTTGTGAAAGTGATATTACCCGATGAGAAGAAGTTCTGGAAGTTCTGGAAGTTCTGGAAGAAGTTCTGGACTGACAAGTACTTCTGAATCTGTCCCACCTGTTAGGTTATCCTACGGGAATTTCTTGTCAGTGGCTCACATAACAGAAGAAAACCATTACCAACGCTAATCAGAAGATAAGAGTGAACAAATCCACAAGGGCCGTGACGAGGATTCGAACCTGCGTCCGGGAGCATCCCAGACACTGCCTTAATCGACTGAGCTACGACATGGTAAAAAAGAGTTGAAACCTCTTGAAAAAGAGTTGAAAAAAAATAAGAGTTAACTCTCTTAGACACGAAGCGAAACGTCTTGAATGAGACGAATTCGTCTAGGCCTTCACATTCTCACTTGGGGGACTTCCAGCCCCAATGTTCTCAATATTAAGGCAAGACAATGAGTGCATTCTTGCATGGCACCTTTTATAATCTCTGTATCACTTCCTGTGTTACAACATTTGTCTGTTCCTAATAAATAATGTGACGCTTGACAAGAATATTATTATCCTAAGATATTTCAACTACCATTATTGACAATAAATCCTTAAGCTCAACCTAACACGTTTGTCACACAACTCCTTGTATTCTGCAGAAAGATATAATTATTTTAATCGTACTCACAGGTCTTGGTTAGTCAATATTCCCTACCAGTAATACACTTTGAACATAAGAACAAAGGTAACTGCAGAAGGCCTTTTGGCCCATACGAGGCAGCTCCTATCTATAACCCCCCAATCCCACTCATAGACATGTCCAACCCACGCTTGAAACAATCGAGGGACCCCACCTCCACCACGTTACGCGGTAATTGGTTCCACAAATCAACAACCCTATTACCGAACCAGTATTTACCCAAGTAAATACTGGTTCCAAGTCTTTCCTAAATCTAAACTTATCCAAACTTTGCATTTCTACGACGTCAGATTATATAAAGGTAAAGCAATTTTTGACTTTCAGGTCCTTGATAGAATCAGACAAATCTGGCTTTTTGAGGATATAAGACTCAAATGTTTTTTTCCGGAATATTTTACTGGGATTATCCTGAATATAACATAACGTTCCAAAATGTGTTAACAACGTGAGACAGTATTCAGCATTATCTTCATATATTTATATATTTAACAACCGTAGCTTTAGTAGGTTCTAATGGAACTAAATCATCAGCAGATATAAACAAATAGTTTTAATTCTGCCTATGCCACAGCCAGTCCATCCAGTTCTTATCTTTTTTAACAATGATTTAAGATAGGCATCTTAGAAATATAGAAATAAAGAACTTAAAAACAGCCAAGTATACCAAAATTATTTTTCAGAGAGAACAAAACTTTGTTTTACAGTTACTTTTCAGACAAGGTAATCAAAGTATAGGAATCTTGATATTACAGAACATACTTATGTACTCAGCAGTTCTTTAAAATAATTGGTGTTTCCAGTACGTGAAATGTTTTATATGCAATTTTTTTATATACCAATTTTTTCGAACTTCATAATGGTGGAGGAACTATTTTTCGAACTTCATAGTGGTGGAGGTGGGCTCCCTCGATTGTTTCAAGCGCGGGTTAGACATGTATATGAGTGGGATTGGGTGGTTATAGATAAGAGCTGCCTCGTATGGGCCAATAGGCCTTCTGCAGTTACCTTTGTTCTTATCTTCTTATGTTCTTATGCATAAATAAGTAAAAAGGAGTACTCAGTTATCACATAATTTGAAGTACAGAATGTCCTCCACCGTGAAACTTCATGTTGTAGGGTAACTCTGCATGCAAATTGAGAGCCAGAGAAGTCTGATTGATCACCTAGAAAATCAATAACCAAGTGCTCTGTTTAATGTCTTGAGGTTATCTTAAGATGATTTCGGGGGCTTAGTGTCCCAGCGGCCCGGTCCTCGACCAGGCCTTCACCCCCAGGAAGCAAGCCCGTAGCAGCTGTCTAACTCCCAGGTACGTATTTACTGCTAGGTAACAGGAGCATCAGGGTGAAAGAAACATTTTGCCCATTTGTCTCTGCCTCCACCGGGGATCGAACCTGGAACCTCAGGACTACGAATCCGAAACGCTGTCCACCTAGCTGTCAGGCGCCACCTGACAGTCACAATAACATGGCTAAAAATTACACATCCAACCCCACACCTGCTTCCTTTTCAGATGTGTATGCAGGCGATGAGTCACAATAACGCGGCTAAAGTAAGTTGACCAGACCACACACACTAGAAGGTGAAGGGACGACGACGTTTCGGTCCATCCAGCGCATAAATATCAGGGACCAGATTCACGAAAGCAGTTACGCAAGCACTTACGAACGTGTACATCTTTCCTCAATCTTTGACGGCTTTGGTTACATTTATTAAACAGTTTACAAGCATGAAAACTTGCCAATCAACTGTTGTTATAAACAGCCTCCTGGTGCTTCGGAGCTCATTAACTGTTTAATAAGTGTAAACAAAGCCGTCAAAGATTGAGAAAAGATGTACAGGTTCCTAAGTGTTTGCGTAAGTGCTTTCGTGAATCTAGCCCCTGGACCATTCTCAAATCGACTTGAGAATGGTCCAGGACGAACCGAAACGTCGTCGTCCCTTCACCTTCTAGTGTGTGGTCTGGTCAACTTCAGATGTGTAGTTTGGGAGTCTTCGAGGCTTATCTGTGTATTCAGATAAATGATTCGTGTTATCAGAAGAGGACATAGATGCTCGAAAGTCCTTTGGCATGACAACAAGCACAGAGTTGATTACTCACATGAAGATGTGTGATGAAAGAGAAAACTTCTAAGTCGTGTAGAAAAGTGTAGAAAAACAGAGTTTTAGCAGACAATGTTGAAGGTTACCGCAGTAGATGTAGATATATCACCCAATCCTTAGTTTCATTGTGGCTTTCTCCTTCAATACAGCGTGCAAGTGTTTACAATTTAAGATGTAAACAAGTCACAGAGAACTGTAGTAAATACTAAGGTTAAATTCATTCGCATCTGTCTCTGTTACATAACATTGTTGTACACGGTTGAAAATGATTCTTTTTTCCTTTGAAAACGTTTCCATTATTTTTTTTTCAAACGTTTCCTATTATAGGTATAGGTTAAGTAATAATGGTAATTACGAAGCAATAAAATGCTTATCTTAACATACTAAGAAGGTTAGGTAAGGTCGGTGTTTTCTATGAAGCTTTTCAAGGTAAACTAAAATATTCACAATAAATTATTATGTCACATATGCGCTTATTTAATAAGTCAATATTGACTGTAAGAAAGTGCGAGAACGGGTTGACAATGTAATCAAAATGGATCCAGGAGATAACTTTACATACGGTGAATAATACAGAGTCGGGTGTTGGCAAGGCCCACTACCCAATAATTCTCCTCGGGTGGTTGGGATCTCTTGGGAAAAGACTTGCTGAGATAGACAAAGCCAGTGAGCACAGGGCCTAAGCCTCTCTGCCAGCTGACACAAGAGATTTATGACCTAAAATTATTCGCAGGATATTTGTTTTGTCACTTGTTTATGTGAGTTTATTCACGTGGTTGGGTTTGCAAGATCGAGCTTCAGCTCTTGAGCTCCGCATTTATATATGTTGATTATCTTTATACTATCAATTCTCCTACTTACATTTAAAACAAAAAATCTTTAAATCCACACAACTCGTCTCTTGCTTCACCTCTCTCCTCTGCGGCGAGTGTTTCTATGTTCTTATAAATCAGTGTAAAAACGAATATCTTGACAAGTGTAATAAGCAAGAACTCTTAATATCCACGCCTTAGATTCCGCCCAACTACTTGTGCTCGTCGATACACGATATTGTGACTTCATTGTGCAGACGAGGAGTCACAATAACGTGGCTGAAGAATGTTGACCAGACCATACACTCTAAAGTGAAGGGACGACGACGTTTCGGTCCGTCCTGGACCATTCTCAAGTCGATTGTGAATGACAATCAACACAATCGACTTGAGAATGGTCCAGGACGGACCGAAACGTCGTCGTCCCTTCACTCTGTAGTGTGTGGTCTGGTCAACATACTTCATTGTGTATTTGAAGGGCTCCTGTGGTGGAGAACTCCATTACTAATACCCAACTACATGCACGGTAAAGTTGAATTGGCTTCCTGAACCTCCCCAGACCATCTTGATACTTCTTTGCCTGTGTTTTTGTAAGAATTTTGCACCAAGACAGTAATTTTTTGTTGAATTATCTGCATGTCTCTTGCAAATTGTCTATACAGTACACCTAGGTCATAAAAGTATTTGTGTGTACGTCTGATACCATACTACTTGTGTAAAGGAGGAAATGTATATGTTTATCTCTCAGAATGTTTGGTAATATGTTTATTGTTTGTGATGTGTGTATATGTATGTATTAACACGATGTACTGAACGGGGTGAGAATAGCTTGAGCTACCTCATCCCTTTGTGTGTATTTTACCTCAATAAACTTATTTCAATTTCAAATCTTGATGCTCACAAGATGTTGGCATACGACGCTAACATCATCCTCTTCACTCCAAGATCACTTTCCTCTGTCAACTGAGATAGTGGAGTGTGTTATTGTTTGGTGTTTGTCAAGGCTTGTGAGCCCCTGGAGGATATTATGGTTAGCGGGCGCCTCATATTCAAATTCAAATTCAAATTCAAATTCAAATTCTTTATTCAGGAAATATTGTCATCCTTGGCTCCGGGGTCTTGTCTGCCTGCCTCCAGTGACCGCGGATTGGGGATTGGAGACATACGTGAGCCACCAAGATCATGATTGTATGTCTTGAGTCTCCCGTGAGAGACGTGATCTCTCACTCTTCTGTTCCTCTCCTCCTGTTGTGACTTGCTACCTGCACTACCCAGACGCGATCTCAGTTAGCCAACTTGTCTTTCAGAAGTTCAAGTATCTATAGCTACTATGGAAGGAATGTTCTAGATGACTGTTGCTTCCAAAATAGAGGTCTAAAGCTTGCACCGTTGATTTTTATCTGTATAAGTAAGTGTTGTTGGCCCTATCAACCTCTGCAGGGTTATTAAGGCCACACAAGTGCTTACTGAGTATACTTGCTGAGTATACACAAGTGCTCAGCAAGTATACTTCAGTCCTGAACTTTCCTTAAGTAAACTGTGAGTGTATGAACACCAAGAAGCGGTATATACCTTCATGTATATCCCTGTATAAGTAGCTTTATAACCCTATTTACGCATATGTGTATTATTTTAAATCAGTCATCTGTCTATACCTATAAATATCTGTCTATTTATCGAGCTGTCACGCTGTCAATTCATTTGTCTTTCCGTGTATATTTTTGTCTATCTGACACTTTATATTTGTCACGGTGAAACTCTTTATTAAACACGCGTACCGGGTTAAAATGTATAATTTTATTTTTACTGGACACGATGCGAGGGATATTCTCAAAACCTGTCAGACTCATCAGTCTTTCCTGACGTTTATTAAAAATGCATAAAAAGCAGAAATCCAGACATGTGTATGTGTGTATGTTTATTTACTATTTGTGTCTGCAGAATCGAGCTATTAGCTCTTGGACCCCGCCTTTCTAACCCATTTATTTTTCAGCTATTATGTCTATTACATGTATTTCTCTTACACACACACACACACACACACACACACGAAACATCTCCAGGAAGCAGCCCGTAGTAGCTGTCTAGCTCCCAGGTACCTATTTACTGATAGGTGAACAAGGGTACCAGGGTGAAAGAAATTCTGCCCATTTGTTTCTGCCTCTGCCGGGGGATCGAACCCGGACCCTTATGACTACGACCCCAGAGCGCTGTCCACACAGCCGCGAGGCCCCATTATATGTGTGTGTGTGTGTGTGTGTGTGTGTGTGTGTGTGTGTGTGTGTGTGTGTGTGTGTGTGTGTGTGTGTGTGTGTGTGTGTGTTGTTTTACACAAACAACAAGAATCTTTCAAGACTCACCTTGTCTTTACATAAAACAACAAGACCAGCACGAAATATATTATTTAAATATATATCACTAGAAAGGGTATCCAGCGGTTTCCGGGACAGTCTGTCTCTCTTCCACCTCCCCCCTTGCTCTTTTCCCACCCCTCCCCCTCTCTTAATTACCCCCATCTTCATTCCCTTCACCCTCTCTCCCTTCTTTTTTTCTCTTCCATTCTCTTCCACATCTGACTTCCAATCTTGAACAGACAGACATTTCTGTCAACAGACAGATATATACGGAAATATAGAAGGGGGTACCTAGCTACACCCGGGGCTCTTCGCCCCTTCCTTTTATTCTCCTCATCTTCATCTCTCTCTTTCATCTCCTCTCTCCTTGGTTCCCATCTTTATCCCTCCCCTCCCCCCTTCCTCCCCTCACCCCCTTCTCTCAGAAAATGCATTAAGAAGCACTTAAACAACCATAATAATCTCAAAGAAACTATATAATTACAAAACACTAAAAACTCTAGAGGAAAAACACCAAACATTTCACACTTTACTAGATGAAAATCGCCTGGAGATCTCTATACACGATGTTTATTAAAGCCTATAGCTTAAGCCGACCCCGACCAGCCTATATTCGTCCCATGCGCCAGACCAGTCCCCCTGCAAAGTTGGGTTAGGCTAGCTCCAAGCGTCTGGTATCCAACCTTGGCCAAACAGGCTGTTGATGTTGTTATAGATTCAGCTACTGGGAACAAAAAGTTCCAAGTAGCACGGGCTATGGCGAGCCCGTAGTGGACTTATCTGGCACTGGAGCGGTGCTGTATCTGATGAGGGAGGACAAACAGACTGTTGTTGTTGTTTTATAGAATATAAACTACTACTCAGTAGTAGTAGCTAAAGTAGTAGTAGTAGCTTTAGCTACTCAGCTACAGTAGTAGTAGCTAAAGTAGTAGTAGTAGCTTTAGCTACTCAGCTACAGTAGTAGTAGCTGAGTAGCTAAACTATTAACTACTCAGTACGAAGTGTCCATGTAGCACGGGCTATGGAGAGCCCGTAAGGGGACAAACAGGTTGATGATGATGAAGATTAAGCCACCCAAAAGGTGGCACGGGCATGAATAGCCCGTAAGTGGTGGCCCTTTTGAGCCATTACCAGTATCAAGAGCTGATACTGGAGATCTGTGGAGGTGCGACTGCACCCTGCGTGACGGGAGATGTCTCTCAGACCAAATGGTGACCAGATGGTGACCACTGGCGGACACACAGGCATTCCCTATAACATATAGCATAGAAAGTACACCTCGCTTGACCAACAATATAAAGTTAAAATTAACATAATTCCCTTAATTGGCCGAGATAATAGCCTCTATTATCTCAAACTTCACCCAAAACTAAGCAATAATTAAGCATTATGATAATGTTTTGGACACAGCTTTTTCTCCAAACACAAATGAAAATAACTTATGTTATTTGTTTTATAATGACCACTAAATTAGTTCAACATAAAGGCTTCTCTTATCTTGAGGTTATCTTGAGATGATTTCGGGGCTTTTTAGTGTCCCCGCGGCCCGGTCCTCGACCAGGCCTCCACCCCCAGGAAGCAGCCCGTGACAGCTGACTAACACCCAGGTACCTATTTTACTGCTAGGTAAAAGGGGCATAGGGTGAAAGAAACTCCGCCTGTAGGCTGTACCCATTTGGCAAATATTTAATGTCTAAAAGCAACGTGTGAGACTGTTCTGAAGATCTGACGAGAGTCAAGTTGAAGGGTTTGTTTTCAATTCAGAATCGACTCAAGTAAAGCAACTTACTGTCAAGGTGTACTCTGTTATATGAGCTAGAGTCACATGGAAGATCCAGACTTCTCTCAAGTGACTCTCAGAGCTCTATTATCTGAGCCAGAGTCACCTAGATTATCCAGACTTCTCTCAAGTGACTCTCAGAGCTCTATTACCTGAGCCAGAGTCACATGGAAGATCCAGACTTCTATCAAGTGACTCTCAGAGCTCTATTACCTGAGCCAGAGTCACATGGAAGATGCAGACTTCTCTCAAGTGACTCTCAGAGCTCTATTATCTGAGCCAGAGTCACCTGGATGATCCAGACTTCTCTCAAGTGACTCTCAGAGCTCTGTTATCTGAGCCAGAGTCACATGGAAGATCCAGACTTCTCTAGTGGCTTTCGGAGAACTTTATGATGATTCGCTAATATTTGTCATAAACATGGTTCTGTAGACTGCAACCAACAACAGTCCACTAACTCCCGGGTACATTGCTAGGTGAACAGAGGTGTTATGAATGTAAGCTATTGTAAAGAATGTATTACAAGTGTAAGTTATAGTAAGACTAATGTTAAGAATGTAGGCCATCGATAAACTTACGACAAGGAGGAAAGCTTTGACTAACGAGCAACCTGGTGACGTGACCAGCAGTTTAAACGTGTACACAGGTCCCGTTTTCTTCACAAGCGATGTGATATACGAAAGCTGACGGGGAATTTGCGTCAGTGTATCAACCCGTCCTCTTAAAAATAACGTCATTTTTGGCTCGTATGCGCGTTATGACCAAAAGTGGACGTAATTTGAAATGAAATCGACTCACAAAAGTGACGTACTGTCCCGTTTTCTGTTTGAGTCGTCCGGCTTACTCGGAAAGGTTAAGAGAGGAAACTTTTAATTAACAGTATATTGCTTAACTATGTGGTGGTGGAGGGCTTGACTGCATCGACAGCTTGTTCTGTCAGGTAAGCCAGTTTGTGTTTAACAGTAAGTAGATAGTCACTTATTATGTTACTTATTAATTGTTTATCCTTGTTGCCTGTGAATTAGTGAGGTGATACACTGTTATTATTGAAAAAGGGTTTATGTTTGAATTCACTGTTGTAAGACTTTGCTTATTCACTGGTTTTAAGATTTTGTTCTATAAATATATTCTAGTTTTCTTTTATCGTTGAGTTTGTAAGTCCTTCACTTCCATTAGACACACTAACCTTGCAGGATTTTACTTGTTAAATGGGTGGACACGAGAGAAGCTAATCACTAGGCTAACAACCAGATCTAACGACCCTATAATCGTAACTAGAGGCATTAGGTGAAAGTAAACGTGCCCAAACAGTTTCGTCCCGGTAGGAAATCAAACTCTGGATCTCCAATTTCTTTTTTTTACACAGGTGGATACAGAAACACACCCATTCTGACTCCTGTTAGCAGTCTGAGAGCTTTACCTTAACATAACTTATATAAGTGTGCTGCGATTTTTGTGTGCCAGTAGATTTAAGTACGATGCCAAGGGGGCCAGGGGCCAGATTCACGAAAGCACTTACGAACCTGTACATCTTTTCTCAATCTTTGGCGGCTTTGTTTACAATTATTAAACAGTTAATGAGCTCCGAAACACCAGGAGGCTGTTTATAAGAATGACAACAGTTGATTGGGAAGTTTTCATGCTTGTAAACTGTTTAATAAATGTAACCAAAGCCATCAAAGATTGAGGAAAGATGTACACGTTCGTAAGTGCTTTCGTGAATCTGGGGCCAGATTCACGAAGCAGTTACGCAAGTACTTACGAACGTGTACATCTTTCCTCAATCTTTGACGGCTTTGGTTACATTTATTAAACAGTTTGCAAGCATGGAAACTTCCCAATCAACTGTTGTTATTGTTTATAAACAGCCTCCTGGTGCTTCGGAGCTCATTAACTGTTTAATAATTGTAAACAAAGCCGCCAAAGATTGAGAATAGATGTGCAGGTTCGTAAGTGCTTGCGTAACTGCTTCGTGAATCTGGCCCCAGCTTACTAGAGCGGTCTGCTCACTTTCTGTATAAACACGCAATAATGGAGCAGAAGGTTCACAATGATTAAATAACTCCCAAATCATATTTGTAACAATCACGAGGCTAATGAGAATATTATAAATGACATAACCAAAACAGAGGTCCGGTGAGAAGTGGACACCCGCAGGTGTGACCTAAAGACACTAGTACTTTCTTAAAGTAGAACCATCTGCCCAACCATCCCCCCCCCCTCCTACAATATATTAATATATAATAATTGTCTGTCTCTTACGTACCTGTTAATGAGAGTAAACAGTGTTAATTACACCACAAATTTCATATATAATCTACTAATAATATGCAAGTATTATAACTTGCATATTATTATGCAAGTTATAATACGTAGTGAAACGTATTATGCAAGTTATAATACGTAGTGAAACGTATTATGCAAGTTATAATACGTAGTGAAACGTATTATGCAAGTTATAATACGTATTGAAACGTATTATGCAAGTTATAATACGTAGTGAAACGTATTATGCAAGTTATAATACGTAGTGAAACGTATTATGCAAGTTATAATACGTATTGAAACGTATTATGCAAGTTATAATACGTAGTGAAACGTATTATGCAAGTTATAATACGTATTGAAACGTATTATGCAAGTTATAATACGTAGTGAAACGTATTATGCAAGTTATAATACGTATTGAAACGTATTATGCAAGATATAATACGTAGTGAAACGTATTATGCAAGTTATAATACGTAGTGAAACGTATTATGCAAGTTATAATATAATTGAAACTTATAATACGTTTCAATAAATAATAAAGCAATCCGTCCTCCCAATAACAGGTCATATTTTGACGTATACTTTACCTAAAGGTCAAAACTCTCGTTACTAGAAAATCGGAAGCGGTTCGCGAAATTGACACAATATCCCGTTTTTCGTTCGTGGGTCCTCTGGCAGGTTAGGAAAAAGGTACTTTAATACAACACTTTCTTGACGTTGGGAACGGCCAGAAAAAAAGACACAAGGAGAATATAATTATATAGGCTCGTATAGGCTAGAGGTGTAGTAACACAGTGTGCAATACCAGCACAAATAATATATATTTGATATATATATATATATATATATATATATATATATATATATATATATATATATATATATATATATATATATATATATATATATATATATATATATATATATATATATAATATATATATAATATATATATAATAAAATAATACTATCCTCTCTTGTGGATAATATATTAATGACACAAATAAAACTGATTATAATCAATCACATGTAACAATAAATATATATTATTATATCAAAAATTACACTGAACAAAATAGTTATTATATATTATTAAATTAAAAGCCTCTACCAACTGTCTGTAAACTTTGTTCGTATCTCTGTGAATATTATGATCAACTCTACTGTAAACTCGCTAGCTACCTGGCTAATATCTTGCTAACTCATACGTCAGGCTGCGAGCAGCCGCGTCCAACAGCCTGGTTGATCAGTCCAGCAACCAGGAGGCCTGGTCGACGACCGGGCCGCGGGGACGCTAAGCCCCGGAAGCACCTCAAGGTAACCTCAAGGTAACGGGTTAAACCTTAAGAAAGTCGTAAACACTTCACAACTCGGTTCATATGACTTGACATCTAATGATAATTTATTGTGTCGGGGGACAAGCAGCCAGTGTATATATATACATGTTAAGCTTATATCGAGGTTCCCCCCCCCCCTACCCTAGGATGCAACCCCACAATAAGCAGACTATTCCCCGGGTACCTATTTACTGCTAGGTGAACAGGAGCACTAGGTGATAGAAAACACACTTAACCATTTCTGTCCCGTAAGGGATTCGAACCCAGGATTCCCAATTGTGAGTCGAGAACAACCCCGACTGCACTACCCAGGACCCTACCGGGGATCTGAGAATTAAGTGTGATTTTTTATGCAGGAGAATTTTAAAAGCAAAAAAAACCACAACCATCCACGGGACTTCAAGAGACAGTACAAGGGACGAGAATTTTCAGAAACCTATTGTAAATAACTTGTTTTTCTACAAGAAAGATACAAGTACTATAGAGGCAACAGATTATTTCTGAGTGAGTGAGAGAGAGAGAGAGAGAGAGAGAGAGAGAGAGAGAGAGAGAGAGAGAGAGAGAGAGACAGAGACAGAGAGAGAGAGAGAGACAGAGAGAGAGAGAGACAGAGAGAGAGAGAGAGAGAGAGAGAGAGAGAGAGAGAGAGAGAGAGAGAGAGAGAGAGAGAGAGAGAGAGAGAGAGAGAGAGAGAGAGAGAGAGAGACAGAGACAGAGAGAGAGAGAGAGAGAGAGAGAGAGAGAGAGAGAAACTGACAGACATAATTTGTCCTTAAACGTAAATAGAAATTGAAATAAGTTTATTGATGTAAAATACACACAAAGGGATGAGGTAGCTCAAGCTATTCTCACCCCGTTCAGTACATCGTGTTAATACATACATATACACACATCACAAACAATAAACATATTACCAAACATTCTGAGAGATAAACATATACATTCCCTCCTTTACACAAGTAGTATGGTATCAGACGTACACACAAATACTTTTATGACTTAGGTATACTGTATAGACAATTTAAACGTCCATTAGTCAACCATGATGATGATGGAGAGAGCAGTGGAGGCTATATGGCAATACAGGAGAAATATAGAAAAGAAACAAGGGAATTATTAAGTGAAAAGCGCCAAGCCATTATGACTGTATAGCGCTTGGAAAGGGTCAGGATAAGGATTTGGGATGGAACGGGATGAGGAGGGGGGAGGGAAAGAATGGTGCCCAACCACTAGAAAAGAAACCAGGGGAAGAAAGTATCTAGAAGTAAGAGAGTAAGGTATAATCTCCCACTCTACTAAGGTCTCAAGTTGTTACGCATGGAGACTTAGCTCGGAGTTCCATTTGCCTTCCTGACGTTAACTGTGCTCTAACGACTCCAGGAGCCAGTTGAGACACCCTACGCTTCCCCTTGGTGTGTTTACCTTTGTGTAAGGCAAGACGTTTTGTTTATCTTCTGACCTTTTAACTCTTTCTTTGTGGGTATCGTTGTTTGTTCTTGTGCGTTACCCTGCTCTCTCGTTAGTAGCACTCGGAGCAGTATTTGTGGCAGGAAGATAAAACTATAATAGTGATGCAAGTTTGCTACTGTTAGATTAGTTAGTAAGCTCATCTAAGTCCAGCAGACAACACGCTGGACTTGTGATCCTGTGGTCCTGGGTTCGATCCCAGGCACCGGCGAGAAACAATGGGCAGAGTTTCTTTCACCCTATGCCCCTGATACCTAGCAGTAAAATAGGTACCTGGGTGTTAGTCAGCTGTCATGGGCTGCTTCCTGGGGGTGGAGGCCTGGTCGAGGACCGGGCCGCGGGGACACTAAAATGCCCCGAAATCATCTCAAGATAACCTCAAGATAGCTACCTCATCCCTTTGTGTGTATTTTACCTCAATAAACTTATTTCAATTTCAATCTCTTTCTCTCTCTCTCTCTCTCTCGCTCGTCCTCTCTCTCTTTCTCGCTCGTCCTCTCTCTCTCTCTCGCTCGTCCTCTCTCTCTCTCGCTCGTCCTCTCTCTCTCTCTCGCTCGTCCTCTCTCTCTCTCTCTCGCTCGTCCTCTCTCTCTGTCTCTCTCTCTGATAAAAGATTAATCTCATCAACGTATAGCCAAAAGGCCAATACAAAAATGTGTTGCAATTTGACTCTTAACGAGCGATGTTTGCCTAATTACCTCAGATAACTAGCAAGCTGTTCATGTACTCGTCTCAGTCCCAAGTTATCATTTAGGCCTACGGTGGAGATGATTTAGGCCTAGTTCAAGATTTAGATCCAGAGGAAAAATGGGAGAAAATATAGGCTTAGGAAGAAGATATAGGACAAGAAAATTATATAGGCCTGGGGGGGGGGTTATGATCTTGGCCTAGAAATAAATAACAAAAAAAAAGATTATCTTAATTGTACCAATAAATCGGAAGATTCAGAAGTAATTATTTGATTAGTTGACTTTTTTATCGAATAATGTGAGGATTTGTCCAAAGGTGGAGCGTGGTTTCTGTACCCTGTGTAACCTAACCTATCCCTAGGGTTATCTTGAGGTTATCTTGAGATGATTTCGGGGCTTTAGTGTCCCCGCGGCCCGGTCCTCGACCAGGCCTCCACCCCCAGGAAGCAGCCCGTGACAGCTGACTAACACCTGTATTAAGATTTCAACTTAGATTCAACAGAGCACAAGTTGTTAAACACATATGGCAAAATCTTACAGAAGCGACCATACGAGTCATAAATACTCATACTCCGCCCAAGTAAAACAGAAACAAGCAACACTTAGTGGGCCAGCCAGAGGCTTAGGGCCCGCGCAGGAATATCCCTGCAAAAAAAAAATATCCCTAGGGGAGCTTGGTTTCTGTACCCCTATGTAACCTAACCTATCCTTCAGGAAGCGTGGTTTCTGTACCCTATGTAACCTAACCTATCCTTCAGGAAGCGTGGTTTCTGTACCCTATGTAACCTAACCTATCCTTCAGGAAGCGTGGTTTCTGTACCCTATGTAACCTAACCTATCACTAGGGGAGCTTGGTTTCTGTACCCTATGTAACCTAACCTATCCTTCAGGAAGCGTGGTTTCTGTACCCTATGTAACCTAACCTATCACTAGGGGAGCTTGGTTTCTGTACCCTATGTAACATAACCTATCCTTCAGGAAGCGTGGTTTCTGTACCCTATGTAACCTAACCTATCACTAGGGGAGCTTGGTTTCTGTACCCTATGTAACATAACCTATCCTTCAGGAAGCGTGGTTTCTGAACCCACAAAGGGACCAGACAGCTAACATTTCATACTCCTCCGTCGAGAAATTATAATTTCAATACATATGAATTAAAGCGCATTTAACAGATTGAGCAATGATCACACTTTAAAGGTAATAATAGTGTATACTCGAAGAGGTCTTCCCATAGGTCACAGCTTTTCGAGGGTGAGAATACACGTATTGTACAAATCCACAAGGGCCGGGAAGAGGGTTCGAACCTGCGTCTTAGAGGTTTACATGTGTTGTAAACTACAGGGCGAAGCAAAATAACCCCAAAAACCTATTTGCTTAAAGACGAACTATTGAGGAAACTAAGGCACTGGAGAACAACTAAATCCTGATCAGATTTCGTTCTAAGGATATGAAGTGATTCGACGATGTTAAATAAAGTCTCTTAGGAGAATAGGAAGTCAAGGGAGTGAAGTTGCGGTAGGTTATCTTCTCTTGAGGTTATCTTGAGATGATTTCGGGGCTTAGCGTCCCCGCGGCCCAGTCCTCGACCAGGCCTCGTTTTTGTTACACACCCCCCAGGAAGCAGCCCGTAGCAGCTGTCTAACTCCCAGGTACCTATTTACTATTAGGTAACAGGGTCATCACGGTGAAAGAAACATTTTGCCCATTTGTCTCCGCCTCCACCGGGTATCGAACCCTGGACCTCAGTACTACGAATCCGAAACGCTGTCCACCCAGCTGTCATGCGCCCCCAGGCACCCAGTTGTAGGGTTAGGTTATCTTGAGATGATTTCGGGGCTTTAGTGTCCCCGCGGCCCGGTCCTCGACCAGGCCTCCACCCCCAGGAAGCAGCCCGTGACAGCTGACTAACACCCAGGTACCTATTTTACTGCTAGGTAACAGGGGCATAGGGTGAAAGAAACTCTGCCCATTGTTTCTCGCCGGGGCCTGGGATGGAACCCAGGACCACAGGATCACAAGTCCAGCGTGCTGTCCGCTCGGCCGACCGGCTCAGATGGGGGAAGGAATAACTTACCCAGAGGCTAGTAACTTATCTGAAGGTACCGAGCTCCACCAACACCTATATAAATACATAGCACGGAATTGATCTCCGAATGACTGAAATGCTGTTGGCTCCCATACTAACGATGAGAGATAGTGTATGAGGCAATATTACTGCCATACTGACGATGAGGGATAGTTTATGAAGCAATATTACTGCCATACTGACAATGAGGGATAGTTTATGAGGCAATATTACTGCCATACTGATAATGAGGGATAGTTTATGAGGCAATATTACCACCATACTGATAATGAGGGATAGTGTATGAGGCAATATTACCACCATACTGATAATGAGGGATAGTTTATGAGGCAATATTACCACCATACTGATAATGAGGGATAGTGTATGAGGCAATATTACCACCATACTGACAATGAGGGATAGTGTATGAGGCAATATTACCACCATACTAACGATGAGGGATAGTGTATGAGGCAATATTACCACCATACTAACGATGAGGGATAGTTTATGAGTCAGTATTACCACCATACTACAATGAAGGATAGTTTATAAGGAAATATTACCATCCACCCAGCCTGCCCTCCCAACCAACCTGCCGAGGATAGAGGAAGGATGAGTCTCACTCATCTCACTCATCTTCCCATAAAGAACACAAGTCTTTGTGTGCGAGAGTCGAGACTAAATGACTCGTTGGGTAATTGAGATAAATATGCGAGTAATATCCGGTAATTAATGATCTGATTAAGCCAGTAGGGAAAGGGTTGGGGGAGAGAATATCTCTTGTGATGAAAGGCGTTAGCACCGGTCCGTCTAATTACCACAAGCTACCACAAACTACACAAACTTCAGAAAGCTTCCTGGCAATACGTTAGTAATGAATAAATATGATATATTTACTCATTATAATGTTGGTGCTGAATGTACAACACGAAAAAACATAATTTTAATCTGAAAAAGTATCTTTTTATAAAGAAATTAGACGAAAATAAAAAGCTGGTGACGCAAAATCAAGTCGACGATCCAAGCTTCGGTTAGGTTAGGTTAGGTTTGGTTAAGTTAGGTTAGGTTAGGTTAGGTTAGGTTAGGTTAGGTTAGGATAGGTTAGGATAGGTTAGGTTAGGTTAGGTTAGGTCAGCCTAACTTAATATATCATATTTATTCATTACTAACGTATTGACAGGAAGCTTTGTGAAGTTTGTGTAGTTTGTGGTAGCTTGTGGTAATTAGACGGACCCGTTAGCACCGATAGTCTCCTTGTGTAGATTTTTATCTACTGGTTCATACCTATTGGGGTTTGAGTGCTTGAAATCCGGCTTCTTTGTTTTTAGTGATGATGGTTATCTTGAGATGATTTCGGGGCTCAGTGTCCCCGCGGCCCGGTCCTTGACCAGGCCTCCATGGTGAGAATGATTTTTTTGTTAGTGATTTTAGTGAGAATGTTGATGTACTAGTGTTGTAAGCACTAGTTTACTTGTCCTTGTGTGGAGTTCCTCGTTTAGTGGTTGGATTTCAGCTCCTGTCCTCCACCCTTACTTTTTCATTTTGTCTTGTTTTGTGTTTGTTATGAATGGATCTAAGAGATGATAATGTAAGCTGCCTCCAATGTACCCGTTTAGACCATTCCACCTCGCCACTACCTCCTTCACCAGAGACCTGACCATAAGAACAAGTCCACAAGGGCCGTGACGAGGATTCGAACCTGCGTCCGGGAGCATCCCAGACACTGCCTTAATCGACTGAGATACGACAGGGTCAAAAGAGTTGAAATGTAATGAGGAGTCATATTCCTGTGTCCAGCCACTATACTGCCTCTCCGTTGTTTATACTTCAGCTATGACCAGATCAAGCTTAGTATCTTCTTCTTGAGGTTATCTTGAGATGATTTCGGGGCTTTAGTGTCCCCGCGGCCCGGTCCTCGACCAGGCCTCCACCCCCAGGAAGCAGCCCGTGACAGCTGACTAACACCCAGGTGTTAGTCAGGTGTTAGTTAATTTTACTGCTAGGTAACAGGGGCATAGGGTGAAAGAAACTCTGCCCATTGTTTCTCGCCGGCGCCTGGGATCGAACCCAGGACCACAGGATCACAAGTCTAGCGTGCTGTCCGCTCGGCCGACCGGCTCCCTATATACTACAGTAGTATACTGTAATTGGTAATGTAATTATCACCGTTGAGGTCTGGTTCAAGTATGTTTATTGAGATAAGAAAGAAATACATCTCAAAGGGATAGAGTAGCTTAGGCTATTTCTACCCCCCCCCCCCTTGAGGTCTGGTAAAGACCTTTTCTGCCATCTGTAATCCTTTTTGCGCTACGGCTCACAGGATAAGTATGGGATGCACACTAAACTAGCCGCCCCCGGTGGCAACAATGCTGCCTCGGATGCCATACGCTGTTACCTCAGCAAGTAGCCTCTAGTTCATGACCTCTCTCAGGTCCAGATATATAACATATTTACTACTCCCGTCAGTTACATCCAATATGCTTGAATAAATAGATAGTAAATTGGTGCGACATAAATGACTCTTTTAAAACCCGCGTTCGGTGGGTATCATGCTGTTCCCCTTAGTGACAACCACCTGTCCTTGAGACGCAAGAACACCCCCCACCCCCCCTTGTGACGCACAAGCAACCCCTCCCCCCCCCCCCCACCCCCGCCCAACACACACACACACACACACACACACACACACACACACACACACACACACACACACACACACACACACACACACACATTGACAAAGTGGAAATAGAAGAAATGTTCACACGTAATAATAACAGAACGAGGCGACATGGGTGGAAACTGGAAACTCAGATGAGTCACAGAGATGTTAGGAAGTTTTCTTTCAGCGTGAGAGTAGTGGACAAATGGAATGCACTTGGGGAACAGGTTGTGGAAGCAAATACTATTCATACTTTTAAAACTAGGTATGATAGGGAAATGGGACAGGAGTCATTGCTGTAAACAACCGATAGCTGGAAAGGCGGGATCCAAGAGTCAATGCTCGATCCTGCAAGCACAAATAGGTGAGTACACACACTCAGCCATACCAATTAAGCGTACAAGAGAGTATAAAGGTCTTGTACGGCTTCTCAATACCTCTCTCTCTCCCTCCATGTGTCTCAGCCCCTCCATCTCCAGTACCTCCATTCATATGAGAGGAGGAGGAGGAAGGGAAGGGTGTGTGAGGTGGGGGTTGGGGGTGGAGGGGAGAGAAAGCACGGTACAATAACCCCAGGTGAGGGAGGGAGGGAGCTCACGGGCTCACCATAGCCCGTGCTACTGGAACTTATTGTTCTGAGTAGCTGAATCTAAAACAACAACAGGAGGGAGAGAGGGAGGGACAAAGGGAAGAGAGTGGAACAGGAGGAGGAGAGCTCAGCAAAGAGTCAACTGAGTGGAGAGGAATTCAGAGACACCAAAGATTGTTTTGATGGGGGAGTGAGAATGAAGGAAAGATGATGGGATGGAAGAGGTGAAGAGGGAGGATGGAGATGGGTCAGATAGGATAGGTAAGGTAAAGGGAGAGAAGGGATGGAAATTAAATTACGGGTTATTCATGCCCGTGCCACCTCTTTGGTGACTTAATCATTAACAATCAGTCGAGAATTAAAGTGAAGGAAACAGCCAGGGTGTACCTTAGTCTACATGCTGGTGGTAGAGGCCAATGTACCCCTAGTCTACCTGCTGGAGGTAGAGGGCACTGTACCCCTAGTCTACATGCTGGGGGTAGAGGGCACTGTACCCCTAGTCTACATGCTGGGGGTATACAGTGAACCCTTTGGCAGTCTGTTTAATTACCCAAAGCTACCCAAAGCCTCCTAGCATTACATAAGAAATAAAGAAATATGACATATTTACTCACTATAATGTTGGTGCTGAATGTAGAACATGGAAAAACAAAACATATTTTAACTCTGAAATAATATAATATTATAACGAAATTAGTTGAACCCAAGTGGCAGGTGACGCCATAGGAAGTCGACGATCCGAGCGACAATGTTATGGAGCGACTCATCCAAGATATATTGTTGCGTCTGACTTCGTTATAAAATTATACTATCTAAGAGTAAACATTTTATTTTTCATGTTCTATATTCAGCGCCAACATTATAGTGAATAAATATATCACATTTATTCATTACTTGCTAGGAGGTTTTGGTTAATTAGACGTACCAACTCCTGTGCCAGGTAAGTCCGATACGGGCTCACCATAGCCCGTGCTACTTGCCCCGCTCCTGTGCCAGGTAAGTTACGGGCTCACCATAGCCCGTGCTACTTGCCCCGCTCCTGTGCCAGGTAAGTTACGGGCTCACCATAGCCCGTGCTACTTGCCCCGCTCCTGTGCCAGGTAATTTACGGACTCACCATAGCCCGTGCTACTTGGAACTAGTATCGAGTAGCTGAATCTATAACAACAACATACAACATGGTGGTCAAGACCAGTTTACCCCTAGTCTAAATGTAAACAGTGTACCCATAATCTACATTCTAGGAAATGTAAACCTTGCAAAAATATACCAGAAGCAATTACTGTATAAACTGAAAGCCAAGCACCTTCAAGCAAGGCAAACATAAGCAGACAATGCAAGAAAATGCAGACAATGCAACAGTCGCACAACATGCAATCTGCAGGCTGAAAAAAAATTGCCTCGGGACATAGTCACTCATCCACTGTGTTTTGCTCCTTAAAAGGATCTGTTGATGTAAGTGGATTATGGCATTGTTATTCCTGTTGCAACTGTCTCTGTCTCTCTGCGCCTCGCTCTGTCTCACTCCCTCTTGTAAGAACATAAGAACAAAGGCAACTGCAGAAGGCCTATTGGCCCATAAGAGGCAGCTCTTATTTATAACCACCCAATCCCACTCATATACATGTCCAATTGTTCACACTTAGGCGTAGATGTGAATAACAGCTCACCTTAGCCGAACAGTTCACCCTAACGAGCAGCTCATCCTAGCCGAACAGTTCACCCTAGCCAAACAGCTCACCCTAGCCGAACAGCTCACCCTAGCTCAACAGCTCACCCTAGCCGAACAGCTCACCCTAGCTCAACAGCTCACCCTAGCCGAACAGCTCACCCTAGCCGAACAGCTCACCCTAGCCAAACAGCTCACCCTAGCCAAACAGCTCACCCTAGCCAAACAGCTCACCCTAGCCGAACAGCTCACCCTAGCCGAACAGCTCACCCTAGCCAAACAGCTCACCCTAGCCGAACAGCTCACCCTAGCCGAACAGCTCACCCTAGCCGAACAGCTCACCCTAGCCAAACAGCTCACCCTAGCCAAACAGCTCACCCTAGCCAAACAGCTCACCCTAGCCAAACAGCTCACCCTAGCCGAACAGCTCACCCTAGCCGAATAGCTCACCCTAGCCGAACAGCTCACCCTAGCCAAACAGCTCACCCTAGCCGAACAGCTCACCCTAGCCAAACAGCTCACCCTAGCCAAACAGCTCACCCTAGCCAAACAGCTCACCCTAGCCAAACAGCTCACCCTAGCCAAACAGCTCACCCTAGCCAAACAGCTCACTATGAGACCAGACACAGTGGACACGGATAGACTTTTTAATGTGAAAATTGGGCAGAACGGAAATAGGAAAGGCAAATGAATTAAAGAAATATAAGACAATACTTGTATGGTGTACTAGTTGTCAACAAGTTTAATGCACTGAAAGAAGTCCTGGAAGCCACCTCCATCCACAACTTTAAGGCCTGATTTGACATAAAACTCGATTGATTGATTGATAAAGATTAAGCCACCAAAGAGGTGGCACGGGCATGAATATCCCGTAAATAAAACTCGAACGTCAGAAAGGTAAGTAACGCAACAGGTACAAGGGTTGTAGGTGGGTCATAGAGAGGCTGACCTCACTCTCCCGAGGTCAATGGTCGTTAAATGTGACCTCACTACCCGCCCCCCCCCCTCCAACACTATCCCTGCCACCCATCCCCTGCTGGTAGGGATGGGGATGGTTACTGGGATGTCAAATGGTGCTCCGCGACCACCACCAGTTGACATCCCGGTCACTTGAAACACCTGTTAGGAGAGCACTGACCTGTAATCACCTGTTGAACTCTGGTAACGATAAAATATTCATGGCTTACGACCTTTCAAAAATGTGTATTATGCCTCATTTTAAGAGGAGGAAGTAGTAACCCACATTAAAGTAAGTCGTAAACTCTACGATTAAGAGTCGTTTAACAGGTACTTTCTCCCTTGACCTCATTCAGACATAAGGTTAAAGGTCATTTCCCAGTTTTACATCACTGCGGGAGCTGCTGTTTTCCTTTATAAAAAGTTAGATCTTAAAGTCAAAGTTGACGAATCGGTTCTTAGTGAGATGAAAATCGTAAAATGTTAAAGGTGTTCGTTGAGTGTGTTAAAAGTCTTGCTAAAATCATCAGAGAAGTAAAGACAAATGGAAATATACATTGTCGAGCAGTTTTGCTACCACAGACGTGGCTACACATTTACAATGCTAACCAGCATATATACATTTTCTTCTGTCCTCCATGGACAGGGTTAGAGATGTGTTAAACATATAGTTCAAGGGTTTATTGAACACTCAACCACAGAAGGTGATTCCGTGCTTTTAAAATGCTAAGCTAACCTACATACGTAAATACATAGATACACAGATTTACGTATGCTCTACATAATTCAATTTCTTGCTTTATTATGCACCCCATACCCATGCCGTGGGCGGTGGTGTAAAGGATTACAGAGGCACATAATCGGTTCAGGAACTGAACCCTCTAGTTCGTTTAGCTAAGCAAATAACAATGTTTGACGCTAGTTACAAAATTATCAATGTTGTATACACATGTACACACCCTCATACATACATGTACATATATATATACGTATACACATATACATACATATCTAATCACCCACACAAAACTTAAAGTGCCCTAAATAAAGTGTTCGAAGTGTCTTTTACATAGTGTCATTAATATACAGTCACAGACATGACTGCTGAGGGAGGTCAAGGAACACAGAAAAACTCAGACCGAAATAAGATAACGGCAAGATATCAAGCTACACAAAGACTGAAGCTCACAGACAGGCAAAGCTTCAATCTTGACAGAATTCAATTATGAAGTCACAAATGTCGCCTGATCGAAGTCTGAACAATGAGAAGTTGGTGGATTCCGCACAAGCCAACTTCTGGATTCAACGTGTCAAAGATATAACGTGAACGAGGGTATTACCCAAGCAGCCAGAGCTTTCATAATGATAATGAATTATGTAACGTGACTATAGGAATCGGCAATTACCGTACGCTGACCTCTGACCTGACAGAGAAGAGATAACCCAAATCAAGGTGACAGAGATTTAAGAACATGGTGCAGCCACCGATTGGCCAAGACAGAAAAGACGGAAGAAATTGAAATGAGAATATAACTAGATATATGAACCTTAAATTAACATAAACAGGTAGGGATGGAAAGTGACGGACAGAGAAGGCAAGGGACAGACAGAAAATGATGATGTTTCACAGGGGGACAGCAAAAGATAGATAAGAGACGGAACAAATGCATTCCATTGCTGATTGGAACTACAGGTCAGGAAATTGACACGTTGAGAGATCTTGCTTGCATTCACATGTTGTTGACTGAGAGAGAGAGAGTGAGAGAGAGAGAGAGAGAGAGAGAGAGAGAGAGAGAGAGAGAGAGAGAGAGAGAGAGAGAGAGAGAGAGAGAGAGAGAGAGAGAGAGAGAGACATAGAGAGAGAGAGAGAGAGAGAGAGAGAGAGAGAGAGAGAGAGAGAGAGAGAGAGAGAGAGAGAGAGAGAGAGAGAGAGAGAGAGAGACATAGAGAGAGAGAGAGAGAGAGAGAGAGAGAGAGAGAGAGAGAGAGAGAGAGAGAGAGAGAGAGAGAGAGAGAGAGAGAGAGAGAGAGAGAGAGACATAGAGAGAGAGAGAGAGAGAGAGAGAGAGAGAGAGAGAGAGAGAGAGAGAGAGAGAGAGAGAGAGAGAGAGAGAGAGAGAGAGAGAGAGAGAGAGACAGAGAGAGAGACAGAGAGGTGTACAGTGCAGAAGATGGACTTACAGTTCACAAGACAGACAATGAACCAAAGAACACAGGAAAAGTTCAGACTATCAGGTAATCTCATTAAAACTTTTCAGCCTCACTTTATTCCTCCAAAATTAATTCCATTTCCTTAAGAGCGTCTCTTAAAAAAGACAAGTAATTACAAATCGGTTGTAATTGGAGTTAACAGTGAGAATTACGTTGATGGAAATGAAGCTCGACGGTGATTAATGGAATTACACAATGAAATTGCCTTTTGAGTGTGTGTGTTTTTGCTTGTGTGTGTTTGCTTGTGCATGTGTGCTTGCTTGTGCGATTGTGCGTGTGTTTACATAGATAGTCTTCCTGGGCTGAGCTTCAGTGCCTAAGTCTCGCCTTACCAGCTACCTTGTAACAGGTGCTGCTGCCCGACCCGTCTAATTACCAAAAACTACCACATACTACACACGCTTAATAAAACTTCCTGGCAATACGTTAGTAATGAATAAATATGATATATTTACTCATTATAATGTTGGCGCTGAATGTACAACACGAAAAAACAAAATTTTAATCTGAAAAAGTATCTTTTTATAAAGAAATTAGACGAAAATAAAAAGCTGGTGACAGTATTGGGCAGCGCCACTCATCCTGTGAGTGGACACACCGCCGTAGTGACAGTATTGGGCAGCGCCACTCATCTTGTGAGTGGACACACCGCCATAGTGACAGTATTGGGCAGCGCCACTCATCCTGTGAGTGGACACACCGCCGTAGTGACAGTATTGGGCAGCGCCACTCATCTTGTGAGTGGACACACCGCCATAGTGACAGTATTGGGCAGCGCCACTCATCCTGTGAGTGGACACACCGCCATAGTGACAGTATTGGGCAGCGCCACTCATCTTGTGAGTGGACACACCGCCGTAGTGACAGTATTGGGCAGCGCCACTCATCCTGTGAGTGGACACACCGCCATAGTGACAGTATTGGGCAGCGCCACTCATCTTGTGGGTGGACACACCGCCATAGTGACAGTATTGGGCAGCGCCACTCATCTTGTGAGTGGACACACCGCCATAGTGACAGTATTGGGCAGTGTCACTCATCCTGTGAGTGGACACACCGCCATAGTGACAGTATTGGGCAGCGTCACTCATCTTGTGAGTGGACACACCGCCATAGTGACAGTATTGGGCAGCGTCACTCATCTTGTGAGTGGACACACCGCCATAGTGACAGTATTGGGCAGCGTCACTCATCCTGTGAGTGGACACACCGCCATAGTGACAGTATTGGGCAGCGCCACTCATCTTGTGAGTGGACACACCGCCATAGTGACAGTATTGGGCAGCGTCACTCATCTTGTGAGTGGACACACCGCCATAGTGACAGTATTGGGCAGCGTCACTCATCCTGTGAGTGGACACACCGCCATAGTGACAGTATTGGGCAGCGCCACTCATCTTGTGAGTGGACACACCGCCATAGTTACAGTATTGGGCAGCGCCACTCATCTTGTGAGTGGACACACCGCCATAGTGACAGTATTGGGCAGCGCCACTCATCTTGTGAGTGGACACACCGCCATAGTGATAGTATTGGGCAGCGCCACTCATCTTGTGAGTGGACACACCGCCATAGTGACAGTATTGGGCAGCGCCACTCATCTTGTGAGTGGACACACCGCCATAGTGACAGTATTGGGCAGCGCCACTCATCCTGTGAGTGGACACACCGCCATAGTGACAGTATTGGGCAGCGCCACTCATCTTGTGAGTGGACACACCGCCATAGTGACAGTATTGGGCAGCGCCACTCATCCTGTGAGTGGACACACCGCCATAGTGACAGTATTGGGCAGCGCCACTCATCTTGTGGGTGGACACACCGCCATAGTGACAGTATTGGGCAGCGCCACTCATCTTGTGGGTGGACACACCGCCATAGTGACAGTATTGGGCAGCGCCACTCATCTTGTGAGTGGACATACCGCCATAGTGACAGTATTGGGCAGCGTCACTCATCCTGTGAGTGGACACACCGCCATAGTGACAGTATTGGGCAGCGCCACTCATCTTGTGAGTGGACACACCGCCATAGTGACAGTATTGGGCAGCGCCACTCATCTTGTGAGTGGACACACCGCCATAGTGAGAGTATTGGGCAGCGTCACTCATCTTGTGAGTGGACACACGGCCATAGTGACAGTATTGGGCAGCGTCACTCATCCTGTGAGTGGACACACCGCCATAGTGACAGTATTGGGAAGCGCCACTCATCTTGTGAGTGGACACACCGCCATAGTTACAGTATTGGGCAGCGCCACTCATCTTGTGAGTGGACACACCGCCATAGTGACAGTATTGGGCAGCGCCACTCATCTTGTGAGTGGACACACCGCCATAGTGACAGTATTGGGCAGCGCCACTCATCTTGTGAGTGGACACACCGCCATAGTGACAGTATTGGGCAGCCCCACTCATCTTGTGAGTGGACACACCGCCATAGTGACAGTATTGGGCAGCGCCACTCATCCTGTGAGTGGACACACCGCCATAGTGACAGTATTGGGCAGCGCCACTCATCTTGTGAGTGGACACACCACCATAGTGACAGTATTGGGCAGCGCCACTCATCCTGTGAGTGGACACACCGCCATAGTGACAGTATTGGGCAGCGCCACTCATCTTGTGGGTGGACACACCGCCATAGTGACAGTATTGGGCAGCGCCACTCATCTTGTGGGTGGACACACCGCCATAGTGACAGTATTGGGCAGCGCCACTCATCTTGTGAGTGGACATACCGCCATAGTGACAGTATTGGGCAGCGTCACTCATCCTGTGAGTGGACACACCGCCATAGTGACAGTATTGGGCAGCGCCACTCATCTTGTGAGTGGACACACCGCCATAGTGACAGTATTGGGCAGCGCCACTCATCTTGTGAGTGGACACACCGCCATAGTGACAGTATTGGGCAGCGCCACTCATCTTGTGAGTGGACATACCGCCATAGTGACAGTATTGGGCAGCGTCACTCATCCTGTGAGTGGACACACCGCCATAGTGACAGTATTGGGCAGCGTCACTCATCTTGTGAGTGGACACACCGCCATAGTGACAGTATTGGGCAGCGTCACTCATCTTGTGAGTGGACACACCGCCATAGTGACAGTATTGGGCAGCGCCACTCATCTTGTGAGTGGACACACCGCCATAGTGACAGTATTGGGCAGCGCCACTCATCTTGTGAGTGGACACACCGCCATAGTGACAGTATTGGGCAGCGCCACTCATCTTGTGAGTGGACATACCGCCATAGTGACAGTATTGGGCAGCGTCACTCATCCTGTGAGTGGACACACCGCCATAGTGACAGTATTGGGCAGCGCCACTCATCCTGTGAGTGGACACACCGCCATAGTGACAGTATTGGGCAGCGCCACTCATCCTGTGAGTGGACACACCGCCATAGTGACAGTATTGGGCAGCGCCACTCATCCTGTGAGTGGACACACCGCCATAGTGACAGTATTGGGCAGCGCCACTCATCCTGTGAGTGGACACACCGCCATAGTGACAGTATTGGGCAGCGCCACTCATCCTGTGAGTGGACACACCGCCATAGTGACAGTATTGGGCAGCGCCACTCATCCTGTGAGTGGACACACCGCCATAGTGACAGTATTGGGCAGCGTCACTCATCCTGTGAGTGGACACACCGCCATAGTGACAGTATTGGGCAGCGTCACTCATCCTGTGAGTGGACACACCGCCATAGTGACAGTATTGGGCAGCGTCACTCATCCTGTGAGTGCACACACCGCCATAGTGACAGTATTGGGCAGCGTCACTCATCCTGTGAGTGGACACACCGCCATAGTGACAGTATTGGGCAGCGTCACTCATCTTGTGAGTGGACACACCGCCATAGTGACAGTATTGGGCAGCGTCACTCATCCTGTGAGTGCACACACCGCCATAGTGACAGTATTGGGCAGCGTCACTCATCCTGTGAGTGGACACACCGCCATAGTGACAGTATTGGGCAGCGTCACTCATCTTGTGAGTGGACACACCGCCATAGTGACAGTATTGGGCAGCGTCACTCATCTTGTGAGTGGACACACCGCCATAGTGACAGTATTGGGCAGCGCCAATCATCTTGTGAGTGGACACACCGCCATTGCAGCATGTACAACACTCCCCAATAGGAAGAAAACCCGCTGGGTTGTTCATCCTGTCACTTGTACCCAGACACAGCTGGGACTTGCTTAACTGTCTCAAGTTTCCTGTTCTCCAGTGGGGTGAAGTTTATTTCGCAGACTGTCGAGTCTTATCAGCATTATTCCTTTTCAATTCCTGGACTAACCATGTTGGAAATATATATATATATAAGGGGTAGTGGAAGAAAAGCACACAGAAACTGTATTGGAAGGGACCTAAACATTTCCTGTAATGTGTGCTTTCCTCCGAGGCTAAAGGTCCCTTCTCCCAGCCAGTGGTGGTACTCCCTTCCATATTTACTTATAAATATATACTTAATTCTTATGCTGAAGGAGAGAATTTACCTTAATCAAAATTACAGTAACAATGACCCCGATACAAGAGTGTGTGTGTTTACCACGTGACGTCATCAATCACCTGAGCTCCATATCTTAACGATCGTCCTCTAATCTAAAAAAAAAAGTAAATAACAAAAAGAAGAGTAATAATCCCAAATCGAACAACACCAATCATGTCACTCATATAATGCCTGTTCATGGATATAACGGGCTATAAATAACGCTATAGTGTGATATATTATGATAGAGAATTATATCATGATATTGGCAGCGGCTCTTCACGTTAAAACATATACTTCCTGGGATACAATATTCATAATAGGAAAGCATAAATTAGCAGTTGGTGGATCGCGCTTCTATCCATTACATATATCCAGCCATTAATCTTTCATTAACAATAAATCAATTTCTAATTAAAAATATGAGAGGTCAGATAAAAGTTATCAAATGATTAATTTATTTTGTTAGTTTACAGGAGAAGTGTGTGTATGTACTCACCTATTTGTGCTTGCGGGGGTTGAGCTCTGGCTCTTTGGTCCCGCCTCTCAACTGTCAATCAACTGGTGTACAGGTTCCTGAGCCTACTGGGCTCTATCATATCTACACTTGAAACTGTGTATGGAGTCAGCCTCCACCACATCACTTCCTAATGCATTCCATTTGTCTACTACTCTGACACTGAAAAAATTCTTTATAACGTCTCCTTCTAACGTGTGTGTGTGTGTGTGTGTGTGTGTGTGCGCGTGTGCGCGCGTGTGTGTGTGTGAAAAAAAGTTGACTGACAGTTGAGAGGCGGGTTGAAAGAGCAGAGTTGAACCCCCGCAAGCACAACCAGGAGAGTACACACACGCACGGAGTAACTCACCTTGCGTGCAACACAGCACCTTGACCCCACAACGACCGCCTTCAGCCTCACGGGGTAACCAAAGCACCTCATAAACTCCCCACATGTCAAAGCTCTGCTTTCACTCTAGAGAGCTTTGGGGGAGCCGGTCGGCCGAACAGACAGCACGCTGGACTTGTGATCCTGTGGTCCTGGGTTCGATCCCAGGCACCGGCGAGAAACAATGGGCAGAGTTTCTTTCACCCTATGCCCCTGTTACCTAGCAGTAAAATAGGTACCTGGGTGTTAGTCAGCTGTCACGGGCTGCTTCCTTGGGGTGGAGGCCTGGTCGAGGACCGGGCCGCGGGGACACTAAAAAGCCCCGAAATCATCTCAAGATAACCTCAAGATATCGAGTCGCAACTGAGGAAAACGCACATGAGCTACCCCCATCGTACTAAGAACAAGGGCCATAATCACGACATACAAGATACTACACCGAGAGATGTGCTGTTCATCATGGTACATCACATAGAGTAAAGTTATACACATATTTGTGTCACAGAGGAATCATAAAAACTTTACGCTGTTAATAATCTCCTAATAAAACTTACCCAGCTTCCTCCTGTGACCCAAGAGGTGAGAGGTACACCTTTCCTCGCATCTAACCCAAGCATAATTAGTAATATACATATATATTTTTTCCATTGGTGGTTAATGATAGGAACATTAGCCCAAGTTATCGTACGGGCCTCTAATGGGGGTGCAAAATACGGCGTCCGGCGCTAAAAAAAAATTAGCAATAATGGCCCTAAACAGCAGCGTGAAGGTAAGGCTGGTAAATTAAAGGTACGAGACTGTAAAGTCGTCCTAATTGGTAGCGGTATTAGGGGTGATAATGGTAGGTTTTTCTTAACTTTGGCTTCGGCCTTTCTTGATGATTTCAAGGTATTCGAACTTTAAAGAAAGCGGCCATCACGATGTCGACAGTTCTTGTAATATGGCCAGCTTTTAAACTATACATGTGTATATATATATATATATATATATATATATATATATATATATATATATATATATATATATATATATATATATATATATATATATATATATATATATATATATATATGACAATGTCAGACCACGGAGGAAAATGAAACAGGAATTTCCTTAAGTACTTTCGTTTATTAAATACATCTTCAGAAGGAATGATGTATTTAATATACGAAAGTACTTAAGGAAATTCCTGTTTCATTTTCCTCCGTGGTCTGACATTGTCACATTCTTAATCACGTGTTTATTTTCGTGATATACACACACACACATATATATATATATATATATATATATATATATATATATATATATATATATATATATATATATATATATATATATATATATATATATATATATATATATGTATATGTATGTATATAATGTATATCTATGTACGTATATTATGTATTATTTGTGTGTGTTTGCATGTTCGTGTGTATGCATACAGTGACACAATATTGCCTAAAGACACCGATTTAAAAGCAATTTCCAAAGAGATAAATGTTGGTTTAACATTGCCGTGCGTGTGTAGAGGGTCGAGGCTCAGATTCATTAACAATGACCAAGTTCCAACTCCGGACGTAGAAATGCTCATTGATATCTTGGCTCATTGTTTATAAAGGAGTTGCTGGACTAATGACAGTAGCATTCGCTTCACTACTCATTTTCCGCTCTCGTTAACGACGAAATGAGGTTAATGATATATTATAGATAGGAGCTGCCTCGTATGGGCCAATAGGCCTTCTGCAGTTACCTTTGTTCTTATGTTCTTATGTTCTTGTTCAATTACCACTCCATTAACGGGGTGTTCACCTTCGTTCCTCGGTGGGAACGGAAGGTTCATAATGGGAACAGGTTGTGAACATCTCTGTTCGTCTACTGCCCAGAACAAATGTTTTTCTGATCTTATAAATCGAACGACATCCGAACACATGGCTTAACAATTTATAATATATATATATATATATATATTATATATATATATATATTATATATATATATATATATATATATATATATATATATATATATATATATATATATATATATATATATATATATATATATATATATAAAGTTGAGTTGACTCCTTACCCATGATGTGTCGACTGTAGTCAAGCAGTGATTAACTGACTGCTCAAGCAGTCAAGCAGTCAACCGGTCACCTCAGTCACCACTGATACCTCAAGTCACTGTCTCTTCCTCACCTCCCAGTCACCAGTGACGCATCACCAGTCACTGACTGCCCACTCACAGCTCACCAGTCACCACTCCCACCTCACCACTCAAGTTTCTCCCCAAGATTTCTCAACGTTTTCCTGATGGTGAGTTTTTCTGATGGTGACTACCACTCAGAGGAGACTCGGAGACCAATACTGCTCTGACTTGAGCTTGCGGACACTTCAACCTCCGCCTTGTTAACTGCTCCTCCACTCTGGCTCTCTTCAAATCTCTAATTCGTGTTCAGACCTCTGAATGTTTGTCTAAATGCTAATTATACCACGGCTATATGTGCTAATTATTGTTTAGCATAACTACTTATTTGACGACCTAATTCCCATCAAAATAATAATATTAATAATAATATAAATATTATTATCCCAATTATTATTAGTATTGGCATTATTAGTATTATTAAATATTAATATTATTTGTAGGAATACTTCAGAATACCTTAAAGATATTTACTTCAGCAAGTTTTTCCCCTGTAATATCTAGAGAATATATCTGTATATTCTTGAAACTAGTAACAACTAATGAAACTCAACAATTAAAAATAGGTAATGTAATTCCTGGCTTCTATTTATATATTAAGTTTATTAACTGAATCCTATGATACATAGGAGAGTATTTTTGGGAGCATTCATCACAAGTGTGGATCCACACTCCTATTATTAAGCAACATGGGAGAGTTTCTTACAATTATAGCAATATAATAGACATTTATCTTACAATCACTGGATTGTTTCAAGCGTAAGTTAGACACATATGTGAATGCTTAGGTGGACATAAATAAAGGTTGTATGGGTCAACTGGCCCACAGTACTCCGGAACACACAGGTTTATCTTGAGATGATTTCGGGGCTTTAGTGTCCCCGCGGCCCGGTCCTCGACCAGGCCTCCACCCCCAGGAAGCAGCCCGTGACAGCTGACTAACACCCAGGTACCTATTTTACTGCTAGGTAACAGGGGCATAGGGTGAAAGAAACTCTGCCCATTGTTTCTCGCCGGCGCCTGGGATCGAACCCAGGACCACAGGATCAGAAGCCCAGTGTGCTGTCCGCTCGGCCGACCGGCTCACAGTACTTCAGGACACACAGACATTAGTGTCCTGTTACCGTTATTCCCAACAGTAACAAGTGTTGGGATGGGGGTCTGGTGTTTACGAAGGATGGGTGGGAGGAGAGAGGGAAGGATAGGTGGAGGGAGGGATAGGGAGGGATGGAAGGGGAGGGAGTAGGAGGGAGGGACGCATCTGTACGAACTTGGGAAATATATCTTGAGAGGGAGAAAATGATGACGTCCAAGTTGTGGATGATTTATCACAAGTTGGTTAAGTGTGTTGGGAGGGAAGGAGGATGGGTAGTGGGAGGTGGAAAGGAAAGGAGGAAGCGGCAGGAAAGGAGGATAGTGGAAGGGAGATACAGAGAGAGAGAGAGAGATTCAATAACATTGCAATTGAAGGCTCTGTTAAAGCCACATTTAAATCATTTCAGTTTTATTTGAAACTTTTATACTATCAAGCACAACATGACGTGTTTGTGCAGCCCGTCCTCATAAACACTGGCCAGGCCAAGTGCTTGTTAATCCACCAACCCGTTCTCGCACATGCTTATAGTCAATATTGGCTTATGTAATAAGTGCATATGTGAGATATTAATTGATTGTGAATATTTTAGTTTACCTTGAAAAGCTTCATAGAAAACACCGACCTCACCTAACCTTTTTAGTATGTTAAGATAAGCATCTTATTGATTCTTATTTACAATTATTACTTAACCTATCAACGGTATATGTTAAGTAATAATTGTAAATAAGAAGCAATAAGATGCTTATCTAAACATACTTATTAGGTTAGGTGAGGTCGTTGTTTTCTATGAAGCTTTTCAAGATAAACTAAAATATTCACAATCAATTAGTATGTCACATATGCACTTATTAAATAAGCCAATATTGACTGTACGCAAGTGCGAGAACGGGTTGAATCCACCCACCAAACCCCGTTTACGAATGAAATATACTTTACACACGACTCACAACTGACGATGTACTAACATTTCTCGAACAGTGCTTCGTTGATGTCCTCTGTTCGAATCCCGCCTCTGTAAATACCCCAGCCCGTCTTCCAAACAAAGACCCAAAAGTGATTCCATGCACCCGCCAAACCCCCTGTTTATGAATGAAAAACGGTTTACACACGACTCACAACTGATGACGTTCGAACACTTCCGGAACAAGTGCTTTACTGACGACTTTTGTTCGAACCACAACCCTGTAAATGCTTCATCCACGTACTACAAATACAAATAATCGCCATATAAATTTATATTTGAGAAAATTCCTGTTTTGAATGAACACCATGTTACAATTTATGAATGCGTCTGTGGGGTCGAGTGCTGGATGGAATGGACATGAGTCAAGGACGGGTTGAAATACGTCACCCACGTTATCTATATAGAATGTTCAGGGTTGGGGTCAGACGCTTGAGGTATAGCCTCACTAAACTTTGCAGTTAGGGGGTGTATTGTATGTCGATTGTCATAGGGTGTTTGGGTTGAACCCCCATGCCCTTCTTTAAGTAAGATTCACTTCTGTTGTAACAACCAACGAGTCCTATCAAGTCTTATATGTAGGTTTGATTGTCCATAGTGTAAGGGAGGACCGGAGATTGTGAGGGAGAGAGGCAGGGAGAGAGGGAGGGAGATTGTTAGGTATGGAGGGAGGAACCTCGACATTCCGAGGCAGAATATCGAGGTCATCCCGTGGGTTAGTGACAGTATAGACAGGCCGGGTGAAAGGAAAAACGTGCCTAATCGTTTCGGCCGTCCCCTGGAATTGAACCAGGGGGTCCTCGGTTGGAACCGACAACGTAGACCACTGTTAAGAGAGAGGTTCAAGATAGTATCTTAGTGTGTCCTTGTCTTAGAATGCGTATGAGCCGTGCTAGAAACTATGATGATGTTTTAAAGAATGTTATACAGTGTTAGAGAATAAGTATGGTGCAGTGCTATAGAGTATGTTAGCGAGTGTATTGACATATCTAACCTGACTTCCCTTCACGCTACATGTTCTGCTCTTGTCCTCATAACATTGCATTTGTCAGAGTTGAGGTCCTAGGTGGCAGTTGTTCAGACCTACTCTGCCCTTCTAATAATTATTAGTTTCGCATCATCAGCAAAATAATACGAAGGAAATTATGTCCTTTTCGCATTGTAGTTCTATATCTGCTTGTCTAATAACACCCAATTTCAATTTCCTTCTTTATTATGCACCCCATACCCATCCGTGGGCGGTGGTGTAAAGGGTTACAGAGGCACATAATTGGTTCAGGAACTGAACCTCACAGTTCGTTTAGCCAAGCCTAGCAACACCCTAGAGATTGCTTGATCACACCAGTGTGTCACTGGGAGACCTGGTAATCTTATATTGTGTGACTTTGATAGTGAGGAGATAGTGTGTCTGCCTCCACTCTGGGTTTATGGTGGGGTTCCTCCACCGTGTTTATAGTGGGGTTCCTCCACCGTGTTTATGGTGGGGTTCCTCTACTTTGGGTTTATGGTGGGGTTCCTCTACTTTGGGTTTATGGTGGGGTTCCTCCACCGTGTTTATGGTGGGGTTCCTCTACTCTGGGTTTATGGTGGGGTTCCTCTACTCTGGGTTTATGGTGGGGTTTCTCTACTCTGGGTTTATGGTGGGGTTCCTCTACTCTGGGTTTATGGTGGGGTTTCTCTACTCTGGGTTTATGGTGGGGTTCCTCTACTCTGGGTTTATGGTGGGGTTCCTCTACTCTGGGTTTATGGTGGGGTTTCTCTACTCTGGGTTTATGGTGGGGTTCCTCTACTCTGGGTTTATGGTGGGGTTCCTCTACTCTGGGTTTATGGTGGGGTTTCTCTACTCTGGGTTTATGGTGGGGTTTCTCTACTCTGGGTTTATGGTGGGGTTTCTCTACTCTGGGTTTATGGTGGGGTTTCTCTACTCTGGGTTTATGGTGGGGTTCCTCTACTCTAGGTCTATGGTGGGGTTCCTCTACTCTGGGTTTATGGTGGGGTTCCTCTACTCTGGGTTTATGGTGGGGTTTCTCTACTCTGGGTTTATGGTGGGGTTCCTCTACTCTGGGTTTATGGTGGGGTTCCTCTACTCTGGGTTTATGGTGGGGTTTCTCTACTCTGGGTTTATGGTGGGGTTCCTCTACTCTGGGTTTATGGTGGGGTTCCTCTACTCTGGGTTTATGGTGGGGTTTCTCTACTCTGGGTTTATGGTGGGGTTTCTCTACTCTGGGTTTATGGTGGGGTTCCTCTACTCTGGGTTTATGGTGGGGTTCCTCTACTCTGGGTTTATGGTGGGGTTTCTCTACTCTGGGTTTATGGTGGGGTTTCTCTACTCTGGGTTTATGGTGGGGTTTCTCTACTCTGGGTTTATGGTGGGGTTTCTCTACTCTGGGTTTATGGTGGGGTTCCTCTACTCTGGGTTTATGGTGGGGTTTCTCTACTCTGGGTTTATGGTGGGGTTTCTCTACTCTGGGTTTATGGTGGGGTTTCTCTACTCTGGGTTTATGGTGGGGTTTCTCTACTCTGGGTTTATGGTGGGGTTTCTCTACTCTGGGTTTATGGTGGGGTTTCTCTACTCTGGGTTTATGGTGGGGTTTCTCTACTCTGGGTTTATGGTGGGGTTTCTCTACTCTGGGTTTATGGTGGGGTTTCTCTACTCTGGGTCTATGGTGGGGTTTCTCTACTCTGGGTCTATGGTGGGGTTCTCCACCAAGAAATAGATTATAGATTTTATTGCTTCTGTGTCCTAAAATGATATCCATCAGCGTCATTATTATAGCAACTATAGCCTTTTGTGAGTTACGTCATGATCTTTATTGTTAATTTAAGTAGTTATTATTAGTGTGTGCGGCAACTGTTGCCATGTTGAGCTGTATAATGTACTAGATGGAGGTACTCGGCTGTGCCAGGGTCTTTCTCCGCCCTCTCTCTCTTCCTATCTCTCCTCCCTCAGCCCCCTATCCCTTTCTTCCCCACCCCTGTTCTCCCTTCCATGGTGGTGTTCGTCCCATCTCCTTCCCTCTCTCCTCTCTCTCTCCTACGGGCTCACCATAGACTGTGCTACTTGGAACTTTGTTCCAGGTAGCGAATCTTTAACAACATCCTCTCTCTCAATCTCCCTATCTTCTCCAGTCTCCTCCTGTCTCCACCCTCTATACCTTTCTCCCTCTTTCTTCTCCTCTTTCTTCCAACATCTCCTCTCTTCCCTCTCTCCTCTCTCTGAAAATTTAATATTATGAAGCACTGAAAAAACTGCAAATTCTAAGAAAAATACTTTCCCGATTTCAGACGTTCTGGAAATCCCAGGGTTTCACAATGGCTCTTGATAGTTCTTAAAGGGTGACACTAGAGACTACCCCGGCTAGCCAATGACATTCACATACCCCCTACGTGTCATACTGCAAAGTTGGGTGAGGCTTGTTCCAGACGTCTGGCTTCGTACTTTGGATAGAGACAAGACGGACTTATATAATAATATTATTATTATATATATATAATCTCAATAATTGGCATGAATAACTTCTGTAATTATTCATATTTTGTACAAAATTGAACTCCAATTTAAGTAAATATTGTGTTATTGGTTGCAAGTCTCTCAGAATTATGTGTAACATTAGAGCTTAACGATCCACAATGGTCATTAATACAATGACGGAGTTTAATGACTTCGTTTTTGCGTAAATACTGATATATGCTTCTTGATTCTGAATACATTACTGACAAGATTTACAGTATTAAAACCACACTTTTGGTCAGCCGGGCTGTAGTTACAATTGATGTTTCCCAGTAAATTAACTCAAGATTTTTTGCTCCCCAATATTTAAGAAGATAAATTATGATCAATAATGGAGGTAATTGCCTACTGATCGTAAGCAACAAGACTGCAACAATTCTATTGACTAATAATGTATTAGTTTCACAATACCTCATACTTTTTTAATCTAAGGAGATTGTAAGTCGAGGAACGGGCCGATTCAGAGAAACTATTTGTAATGTTTATAGGTTATGTATTGTTGTGTGCGTATAGGGTTATGTATTATGTATTGTGTGCGTATAGGGTTATGTATTGTGTGCGTATGGGGGTTATGTATTGTGTGCGTATGGGGGTTATGTATTGTGTGCGTATGGGGGTTATGTATTACAGTGTGCGTATGGAGCTATGTATTAGCAATACAGCAACTTTCAAGTAATATAAGTTTCGACAAGGCATGGCTATCAACGTAATGTTTTCAAGGAAGTTGCCGATACACGTCCAGTGGTTCCAGGAGCCGTAATGGACCTAAGCAACAAGAAAAGCTGTCTTTTTACTGGCTATCGTATATCCCTTACCTGTGTGGGGGGGGAAGGGGTGGGCGTGGGTACCGGGTGTCTAGAGTGGGCGTGGGGTAGCGAGGGTGGTGTTATGAGAAACTGTGGCTACTGAACGTTATAGAAAATCAAGCCTGAGGGAGTTATTATATAGAACCATCAGCGTGGACGTTGAAAGTAGAGGATCAAACACTGGGAAAAGCCTAACACAGGTTGGTGATGATTTGAAAGTTTGACATGGTCGAGACACTAGGCTACTCACCCGCCTACAAGTATACATTAGCCCTGAACATGGCCCAGGACTGACCTAAACTCCCGGTATGTATACATTGAGAATGTGTATACACAGGTGCTTGCCAAAGCACCTAAAAATTCATACACCACAGTGAGACATGCCTGGCCTCGCAGAACTCTGATGGTGGCAGCTTCCGTCAGGATGTTTGGGGGAAAATACTAATTCACCTATTGCTAAGTGTAACACACATCTACTGAACAATCTGAATGGCCACAATCTTTGTAAACAATAACTGTGTTTCCACGGACTAGAAAATCAGCTTTCTCACTTAATTTTTGTTAAATGGTAAAAAAACTCAATGATAGGCTGTTGCACTATTCGTTAAACTATAAACCAGTTTCCAGCGGACCCAGCAATGAAATATGATATGCAATGTCTCAATGCATATGACATTTACTGTACAACATTAACTGTTAATCTTTGTGCACGAACACATACCTGTATCATTTACAAAAATTTTATCCTTGAGATATAACAATAATCTTTTGTATTCGCAACTGCATACTAGGCTACCCTATCGTAGCCTCGTCTACCTTCCCAGAATATGCAGCCTTCCCCTAGATAAACATACCCGTAGTCAATGTTAATAAGTATAAATAATAAAATAGCAATAACTCATGTCTTGTGTAACATTTCGGTTAACAGGTACTGTGCTCATGTTAACATGTATTGTACTCAGGTTAACAGGTACTGTGTTCATGTTAACATGTATTGTACTCAGGTTAACAGGTACTGTGCTCATGTTAACATGTATTGTACTCAGGTTAACAGGTATTGTGCTCAGGTTAACAGGTACTGTGCTCATGTTAAAATGTGTTGTGCTCAGGTTAACAGGTACTGTGTTCATGTTAACATGTATTGTACTCAGGTTAACAGGTACTGTGCTCATGTTAACATGTATTGTGCTCAGGTTAACAGGTACTGTGCTCATGTTAACATGTATTGTGCTCAGGTTAACAGGTACTGTGTTCATGTTACCATGTATTGTGCTCATGTTAACATGTATTGTACTCAGGTTAACTGGTACTGTGCTCATGTTAACATGTATTGTGCTCAGGTTAACAGGTACTGTGCTCATGTTAACATGTATTGTACTCAGGTTAACAGGTATTGTGCTCAGGTTAACAGGTACTGTGCTCATGTTAAAATGTGTTGTGCTCAGGTTAACAGGTATTGTGCTCATGTTAACATGTATTGTGCTAAGGTTAACAGGTACTGTGCTCGTGTTAACATGTATTGTGCTCAGGTTAACAGGTACTGTGCTCATGTTAACATGTATTGTACTCAGGATAATAGGTACTGTGTTCATGTTAACATGTATTGTACTCAGGTTAACAGGTACTGTGCTCATGTTAACATGTATTGTGCTCAGGTTAACAGGTACTGTGCTCATGTTAACATGTATTGTGCTCAGGTTAACAGGTACTGTGTTCATGTTACCATGTATTGTGCTCATGTTAACATGTATTGAACTCAGGTTAACAGGTACTGTGCTCATGTTAACATGTATTGTGCTCAGGTTAACAGGTACTGTGCTCATGTTAACATGTATTGTACTCAGGTTAACAGGTATTGTGCTCAGGTTAACAGGTACTGTGCTCATGTTAAAATGTGTTGTGCTCAGGTTAACAGGTATTGTGCTCATGTTAACATGTATTGTGCTAAGGTTAACAGGTACTGTGCTCGTGTTAACATGTATTGTGCTCAGGTTAACAGGTACTGTGCTCATGTTAACATGTGTTGTGCTCAAGTTAACAGGTACTGTGCTCAGGTTAACAGGTACTGTGCTCAGGTTAACAGGTACTGTGTTCAGCAGCTCCTAGTCAGCGATTGAGTTTCTTGGCCCTATCGCATCTTCTCCTTGGCTAACGTCTTACACAACCAATCCCACTGATTGGTTATCACTTTTAGCATCTTGGGTAGTTTCCATGACAATATGACGTTAAGTGTGCTTTTCGAATCTTGTAACGTGGCCTGCCTTCGGAAGTTATATCCCCTCCCCCAGGATTATAGATCTTCCCACAGCCTCTTACGCCAAGTGAAATCCGCCTGTAACACCAAAATTGCACACACGTACTTATCCTACCTACATTCGTCTAACATGATAATGATGGCACGAATAATAACAAGAATAAAATAGAACAAGAGCGAGCACAACTGCCATATATCTGAAGCTGTATGCTAGGCTATGGGCGGTATATCTTCTCAGAATGTTTGGTAATATGTTTATTGTTTGTGATGTGTGTATATGTATGTATTAACACGATGTACTGAACGGGGTGAGAATAGCTTGAGCTACATCATCCCTTTGTGTGTATTTTACCTCAATAAACTTATTTCAATTTCAATTTCAATGGGCGGTATATGACAATATTCACCGTGAACTGAGCCTACAACTCGGTATATACACACTAGGCTGGCCAGACACGTCCTGACACACCTCAAGCACGATGTTAATTTTGTAGGCCAGCCAAAAAAGAACTATATAAATTACCTTACCTTACTAAGACATCGGGGATATGGGCGACAATAAACATTGACGTATTTTAATTATAATATGAAGTTACCGTTTACAACACGCAGTCAACGTTCATTTTTACTGCATGAATGAATGTATGTAATATATATACTGCGTGTTTTAAATTAATAAATTAATTTGAGAAAACATACCACAAAATACCATTCATCACATTATAGTAATATTTGACAAATAACAATTCTAAGTATATTCTTGAATATTTTCTACAATTTATTTTTTATACATTTTAACTTACCGTAAAACTTGTTTTATTTTGGTTAAATTTTCTTGCTTAAGACCTAAATAATTAAGTTACACATAATTTACTGATTTTGGTTATTATAATATAATGAACAAAAAAGTTATACATATATTTATAATAGTAATCAATATTGTAACTGTTTTTGTGTAATGACATTTTTAAATAAAGTTAGATAAACATACACACATACCAAAAGAATAGGGATAGTAGGAGAAGAAAATATCAAAGTGTTCAGTGAGGATCCACAAGGTCTTCTCTCAGTACTCTTTATTTTCTTCTCCGAGGCTATGGGTCCCTACACTTGCACCAGAGGTGGTACCCCTTCTAGGTTTAAAAAAAAATATATATTTATATGTTTAAATATATTATTTATATGTTTATAAATATATTTATATAAAAATATATTTATATTTAAAAAATATGTATATATATAAATTATATATATTTATATAAAAAATTATATAAAATAATAACAATTTAAAGGTATATATATAATATATATATATATATATATATATATATATATATATATATTATATATAAATAAATAAATAAATATATATATATATATATATATATATATATATATAATATATATAAATAAATAAATAAATATATATATATATATATATATATATTATATATAAATAAATAAATATATATATATATATATATATATATATATATATATATATATATATATATATATATATATATATATACAGTATATACCTTTAGATTGTTATTATTTTATATATATATTTTTTTAAATCGTGGGGAAAGGGGGCCCACGTTTATTGATAACAATATATATGAATATATATACTATGTATGTGTGTGTATTACATACATACCTTACCTTACATACATTAGCGTAGCGGCTGCAGCCTTCTTCTTGGAAGATTTGGAAATGGCCACCTTAATACACATTGACACATGTGATACAACTCTCGGTATATATATATATATATATATATATATATATATATATATATATATATATATATATATATATATATATATATATATACACACCGATATACCCCGAGTATATATACACAGTATACAACTGTCAGTGTATAGACCGTGAAGTGGGGATTAAAACTGTCGGTGAAAATAGACAGTAGAGACATTACAATGGTACTCACCTAAGGCCGCGTCAGACTCCACCTCCTGTCCTCACCTCAGTCCTGGAATACAAATTAAAGACAATATATATATATATGAATCTGCACTACATGAACGAGTTAATTAACACTTCACAATATAGAATAAGACGTACAAGACACTTAAGTCCCCCCATAACTTACGCTCAACGCGAACAAGTCGTCGCCAACTGCCATCACGTCTCTCTACGAATACTTTAGGATTTTCCGTGAAAGTTTCTGATGGGAGAGGCTATAGACCCGTGCTGCCGGGTGGAGCTCTCGCATGCTGACACTCCTACATTGTTTTCACGCATATTTTCCGTTGAAATACACTCGTAAAATCACATTAAATTCAACACTACGGAAGCTTCCCCGCCCCGGCGGCCATCTTGGCTGCCGTCGTCGGCTGGGCGGGAAAAAGTCCGGGGTCAAGACACCCTTAAATTGTTATTATTTTATATCAAAATACGTCGATGTAAAGCGTTAGTGACGTCTAATAATTGCTTAGATTTTGTTATCAAAATATTTGTGGTTTGATTCATGGCAGTCATCATTGAAAACATTTTTATAAAACTTATCAGATAGAAAATGGAAATCGAGGTTTTTCTGTCGCCGGTCTTGCGCCGTTTTGGAAAGTGGGCAACAGTCGAACAAATTGAAATTGAAATTGAAATAAGTTTATTGAGGTAAAATACACACAAAGGGATGAGGTAGCTCAAGCTATTCTCACCCCATTCAGTACAACGTGTTAATATATACATAGACACACATCACAAATAAACATATTACCAAACATTCTGAGAGGTAAACATATACATTTCCTCCTTCACAGTCGAACATGCACTGCGCTTTTTTTGGACAGATTTATAATATCGCGTGAATAATGAACATAAACCCAACGTTAAGATTGTATATATGTTGCACTGTGAACTGCCAGCCCTGGATAAATCATTAAGCAATACAAGCAAGTGCTTAGGGTAGCGAGGGAAGGTGAGCAGCACAGAGTACCAGTACCACAGAGCTTAGAGTACCAAGGGAATGATCGAGATGCTATGGTTACGTCTAATAAACCTCATCCACCTGTCACGAGACACTTCCATCTATACACATTAAGGACGGCCCCCAAGTTTATGTTAAGAATGCTTTAGAGGACGCAGATTAAAATTGTGGTGCTTCCTTGCCCGCCAAGACGTCCCTGCGCCTTGAACATAAACCCACATGTTAACATGTATTGTGCTCAGGTTAACAGGTACTGTGTTCATGTTAACATGTATTGTGCTCAGGTTTATAGGTTTTGTGGTTATGTTAACATGTATTGTGCTCAGGTTAACAGGTACTGTGTTCATGTTAACATGTATTGTGCTCAGGTTAACAGGTACTGTGCTCATGTTAACATGTATTGTGCACAGGTTAACAGGTACTGTGTTCATGTTAACATGTATTGTGCACAGGTTAACAGGTACTGTGCTCATGTTAACATGTATTGTGCACAGGTTAACAGGTACTGTGCTCATGTTAACATGTATTGTGCTCAGGTTAACAGGTACTGTGCTCATGTTAACATGTATTGTGCTCAGGTTAACAGGTACTGTGCTCATGTTAACATGTATTGTGCTCAGGTTAACAGGTATTCTGGTTATGTTAACATGTATTGTGCTCAGGTTAACAGGTACTGTGTTTATGTTAACACGTATTGTGCTCAGGTTAACAGGTACTGTGCTCAGCAGCTCCCAATCAGCGATTGAGTTTCTTGGCCCTATCGCACCTTCTCCTTGGCTAACGTCTTACACAACCAATCCCACTGATTGGTTATCACTTTTAGCATCTTGGGTAGTTTCCATGACAATATGACGTTAAGTGTGCTTTTCGAATCTTGTAACGTGGCCTGCCTTCAGTGATTATATGCCCCCCCTCCCCCAGGATTATAGATCTTCCCACAGCCTCTTACGCCAAGTGGAATCCGCCTGTAACACCAAAATTGCACACACGTACTTATCCTACCTACATTCATCTAACATGATAATGATGGCACGAATAATAACATGAGTAAAATAGAACAAGAGCGAGCACAACTGCCATATATCTGAAGCTGTATGCTAGGCTATGGGCGGTATATCTACCGCCCATAGATATCTACCGCCCAAACCTTCTCAGAATGTTTGGTAATATGTTTATTGTTTGTGATGTGTGTATATGTATGTATTAACACGATGTACTGAACGGGGTGAGAATAGCTTGAGCTACCTCATCCCTTTGTGTGTATTTTACATCAATAAACTTATTTCAATTTCAATTTCAATGGGCGGTATATGACAATATTCACCGTGAACTGAGCCTACATCTCGGTATATACACACTAGGCTGGCCAGACACGTCCTGACACACCTCAAGCACGATGTTAATTTTGTAGGCCAGCCAAAAAAGAACTATATAAATTACCTTACCTTACTAAGACATCGGGGATATAGGCGACAATAAACACTAGACGTATTTGAATAATTATATGAAGTTACCGTTTACAACACGCAGTCAATGTTCATTTTTACTGCATGAATGAATGTATGTAATATATATACTGCGTGTTTTAATAAATTAATTTGAGAAAACATACCACAAAATACCATTCATCACATTATAGTAATATTTGACAAATAACAATTCTAAGTATATTCTTGAATATGTTCTACAATTTTTTTTTATACATTTTAACTTACCGTAAAACTTGTTTTATTTTGGTTCAATCTTCAGGCTTAAGACTTAAATAATTAAGTTGCACATAATAATTTGATAATTTGCTTATTTTGGTTATTATAATATAATGAACAAAAAATAGTTATACATATATTTATATATATAATTATATATAATATATATATATATATATATATATATATATATATATATATATATATATATATATATATACATATATATATACATATATATATATATATATATATATATATATATATATATATATATATATATATATATATATATATGTCGTACCTAGTAGCCAGAAGACACTTTTTGGCCTACTATGCAAGGCCCGATTTGCCTGATAAGCCAAGTTTTCCTGAATTAATATATTTTCTCTAATTCTTTTCTTATGAAATGATAAAGCTACCCATTTCATTATGTATGAGGTCAATTTTTATTTATTGGAGTTAAAATTAACGTAGATATATGACCGAACCTAACCAACCCTACCTAACCTAACCTAACCTATCTCTATAGGTTAGGTTAGGTTAGGTAGCCGAAAAAGTTAGGTTAGGTTAGGTTAGGTAGGTTAGGTAGTCGAAAAACAATTAATTCATGAAAACTTGGCTTATTAGGCAAATCGGGCCTTGCATAGTAGGCTGAAAAGTGCGTTCTGGCTACTAGGTACGACATATATATATATATATATATATATGTATATATATATATATATATATATATATATATATATATATATATATATATATATATATATATATATATATATATATATATATATATATATATATATACACCGATATACCCCGAGTATATATACACAGTATACAACTGTCAGTGTATAGACCGTGAAGTGGGGATTAAAACTGTCGGTGAAAATAGACAGTAGAGACATTACAATGGTACTCACCTAAGGCCGCGTCAGACTCCAGCTCCTGTCCTCACCTCAGTCCTGGAATACAAATTAAAGACAATATATATATATATGAATCTGCACTACATGAACGAGTTAATTAACACTTAACAATATAGAATAAGACGTACAAGACACTTAAGTCCCCCCATAACTTACGCTCAACGCGAACAAGTCGTCGCCAACTGCCATCACGTCTCTCTACGAATACTTTATGATTTTCCGTGAAAGTTTCTGATGGGAGAGGCTATAGACCCGTGCTGCCGGGTGGAGCTCTCGCATGCTGACACTTCTACATTGTTTTCACGCATATTTTCCGTTGAAATACACTCGAAAAATCACATTAAATTCAACACTATGGAAGCTTCCCCGCCCCGGCGGCCATCTTGGCTGCCGTCGTCTCCTGGGCGGGAAAAAGTCCGGGGTCAAGACACCCTTACATTGTTATTATTTTATATCAAAATACAGTGATGTAAAGCGTTAGTGACGTCTAATAATTGCTTTGATTTTGTTATCAAAATATTTGTGGTTTGATTCATGGCAGTCATCATTGAAAATATTTTTATAAAACTTATCAGATAGAAAATGGAAATCGAGGTTTTTCTGTCGCCGGTCTTGCGCCGTTTTGGAAAGTGGGCAACAGTCGAACATGCACTGCGCTTTTTTGGGACAAATTTATAATATCGCGTGAATAATGAACATAAACCCAATGTTAAGATTGTATATATGTTGCACTGTGCACTGCCAGCCCTGGATAAATCATTAAGCAATACAAGCAAGTGCTTAGGGTAGGGAGGGACGGTGAACAGCAGAGTACCAGTACCATAGCTGTAACTTAAAGTACCAAGGGAAGGATCAAGATGTTACGGTTACCGTTCCATCTATACACATTAAAGACGGCCCCCAAGTTTACGTTAAGAATATTTGAGAGGAAACAAACTTTGAGAGGCAGCAAACTTAAAACTGTGGTGCTTCCTTGCCCGCCAAAGCCTCATTGCGCCTCAAATGTCGGACGGAGCGGTCATAAGTTACGTCAGCTCCACAAATTCAAGGAATTTTACGTCCACAACGGATCTAGAGACGCCGCCATACACACTACACAAGCCAGAGCATCTCGTTGGCGAGAGATAAGTATGCGTATTCAACAAAATACAAGAGAAGTGCAAGGCAGAAGTCAAGTTATCCGCGACCGACAGTTCAAACACAATGGCTGTGCACAGTGTGGGAGGCTCCGCAGCCTAGCCTAACCTAACCTAACCTAGCCTAACCTAACCTAACCTAACCTAGCCTAACCTAACCTAACCTAAGCTAACCTAACCGTACAGTGTCTGAGGCCAGTAAGAGCCAGTAGCGACCACAGTAAGGTAAACAGTGGAAATTAAGTGCAGTCCTCTTACCACAGTGATTTTGTGAGCCATTAAAGACAGTGAGGGAAGGTCGTGATAGAAGCACGTAAGGAGTTCAGGAGCACGTACAGAGTACAGGAGCACGTACAGAGTACAGGAGCACGTACGTACAGGAGCATGTTTGTTGTTGTTTAAGATTCGCTACTCAGAACAATAAGTTCCAGTAGCACGGGCTATGGTGAGCCCGTAAGGAGCATGTACGTACTGGAGCACGTACATATGTGGCCAGAATCAGTACATATGCGGCCAGAATCAGTACATATGTGGCCAGAATCAGTACATATGTGGCCAGAATCAGTACACATGTGGCCAGAATCAGTACATATGTGGCCAGAATCAGTACATATGTGGCCAGAATCAGTACATATGTGGCCAGAATCAGTACATTAAGGCAGTGGCACCGTAGCCAATTATTTAGTGACAGTGAACAGTGAAGTACGGTAACAGAAGCCTAGTGAGTGTGTGTGAAGGGCCACTGTATATCAGTAGAGAATCATTCAACGTTAGACTTTCTGATGCCCGGTTGCGTGGAAGGCAAGCAGCCTATCTGTTTAATTCCCGAGTAGCGCAAACACCCTGAATTAGTGTGACAGGGTGTGCAAGGGGGGCCACAATTGTAGGAATTTCACTGCAGTGCAAGGAAGAGTTCTTGAGTATACTCATTGACCAGGAGGGGCCGGGGACTGGCTGAAGTATGTCCCCAGCATACTCCAGGGGGCCAGGAGTATGCTGTCTGAGGACGTTGGCGTGAGCCCGAGGGCGAAGTAGTCGAGAGGAATTCCTTGTAAGACACCAGGACCGGAGGAACGATAAATAGGAGGTGAACGTGTGAACTATGTCAACTACGTTCAACGAAGCCAACGACGGCAGCAGCTCCAATTGTATAACCAGGTAAGATCAGCTTTGTCCCTCCTGCATGCAATTAGACTTCAAAGTAACAGGTATATATTATATTCAGGTATATAAACATAATACGTATTATATTTATGTCTATAAATGTGCTCAAATAATATTTTTAATGGATTTGCTGGACCATGATTTTTCTGTGGCGAATTTAGGATTTATTTAATTAATTTTGGCGAAATTAGATTTTGAGGCAGAAGCCTAGTCGCTCGTGGAGAGTTTGGTGATAATAAATGTTGGTTTAAAGTAACGAGAAGATCTACTTGTCATTTGTAGCAGCTGTACTTCGGTTTAGTCGTGATTAACTTCCACTAGTTCAGTACAGTCCCATAATATTTTAAGTGGGTTAGTATAAACCGTTTTTCCCCCTCGCAGCCTCTTGAAATGTACATGAACCCCATGTATTGAATTATTTATTGAATTATGTTTATTGTTTATTGAATTATTCAGTGTTATATTCTGTATACCAGTGTGTTTTCTATGCTCTCTAGTTACTTGCCTGATTTTCTCTGGAGCCGTTTTCATAACACATTTGTACATAGATTACGATAGTTGTGGGGGGAAAATTTATACATTGATTTGGGTGAGGCTACGAGTTGGAATTGAGATACTAGGCTATGTAGGAGCAGTGAGGAGGGCTGCTTGTGTCCCAGGCTTGAAACAACGTGTGCTGAGGTCAGAGTGGTTTGATTATGAGTGATTATTCAATCAGTAAGGTTTCGGTAGGGTACATAGCCTAACCCCACAGGTATTTGGGGGGTTCAAGGAGAGCCCCCAAATTGGTGATCTTGTTTGTGTGCGTGGAGCAGGTGTGTGGTGCAGTGATGGCGTCTGTGTACGACCATGTCCTCCACTGTACCTCACTGCACAGGAGAAAGCAATTGGTGAGTGGCTCCTCTATGGTCGTGACTGTGGTACTGGTGCCAAAGAGTGGGAGTGTGTGCCACAGAGTACCAACCCACAGAGCATAGTCTCTCTCTCTCTGTTTCTCTCTGTTTATCTCTCTCTCTCTCTCTCTCTCTCTCTCTCTCTCTCTCTCTCTCTCTCTCTCTCTCTCTCTCTCTCTCTCTCTCTCTCTCTGTTTCTCTCTGTTTCTCTCTGTTTATCTCTCTCTCTCTCTCTCTCTCTCTCTCTCTCTCTCTCTCTCTCTCTCTCTCTCTCTCTCTCTCTCTCTCTCTCTCTCTCTCTCTCTCTCTCTCTCTCTCTCTCTCTCTCTCTCTCTCTCTCTCTCTCTCTCATCATATCAATCATGGCCTCCCATGCGTCGCCTCAGAGTGTGTTAGCCTCCCATGCGTCACCCCAGAGTGCATTAACCTCTCATGCGTCATCCCAGAGTGTGTTAGCCTCCCATGCGTCACCCAGAGTGCGTTAGTTTCTTATGCGTCACCCCAGAGTGCGTTAACCTGCCATGCGTCACCCCAGAGTGCGTTAACCTGCCATGCGTCACCCCAGAATGCGTTAACCTTCCATGCGCCACCCCAGAATGCGTTAACCTTCCATGCGTCACCCCAGAGTGCGTTAACCTTCCATGCGTCACCCCAGAGTGCGTTAGCCTGCCATGCGTCACCCCGGAATGCGTTAACCTTCCATGCGTCACCCCAGAGTGCATTAGCCTGCCATGCGTCACCCCAGAGTGCGTTAACCTTCCATGCGTCACCCCAGAGTGCGTTAGCCTGCCATGCGTCACCCCAGAGTGCGTTAACCTTCCATGCGTCACCCCAGAGTGCGTTAACCTTCCATGCGTCACCCCAGAGTGCGTTAGCCTGCCATGCGTCACCCCAGAGTGCGTTAACCTTCCATGCGTCACCCCAGAGTGCGTTAACCTTCCATGCGTCACCCCAGAGTGCGTTAGCCTGCCATGCGTCACCCCAGAATGCGTTAACCTTCCATGCGTCACCCCAGTGTGCGTTAGCCTGCCATGCGTCAACAAAGAGTGCGTTAGCCTGCCATGCGTCACCCCAGAGTGCGTTAACCTTCCATGCGTCACCCCAGTGTGCGTTAGCCTGCCATGCGTCACCCCAGAGTGCATTACAGGCTTCGCCCCGGATATTTTAATCTCCCATACAACAGGAAACATTTATCATGGAAACGAGAAATAATGCAGAAATATAGTCACGGAGGGAGAGTGCGAAGCATTACTGGATTAGTCTGGAACGCCACCAAGATAGCAAGGACTGGGTTATCTTAAGATTATCTTGAGGGTGAAAGAAACTCTTCCCCCATTGTTTCTCGCCGGCGCCTGGGATCGAACCCGGGACCACAGGATCATAAGTCCAGCGTGCTGTCCGCTCGGTCGACCGGCTGGGTGGATCTGGACTTCCCCCAAGATAGCAAGGACTGGGTGGGTCTGGAGTCCCACCAAGATAGCAAGGACTGGGTTGATCTGGAACTCCACTAAGATAGCAAGGAGTTGGTCTGGAACTCCACCAAGATAGCAAGGACTGGGTTGGTCTGGAGCCCCCCAAGATAGCAAGAACTGGTGGGTCTGGACTCCACCAAGATAGCAAGGACTGGGTGGGTCTGGATTCCCCCCAAGATAGCAAGGACTGGGTGGGTCTGGATTCCCCCCAAGATAGCAAGGACTGGGTGGGTCTGGAACTCCACCAAGATAGCAAGGTTGGTCTGGAGTCCCCCAAGATAGCAAGGTGGGTCTGGAACTCCACCAAGATAGCAAGGTGGGTCTGGAACTCCACCAAGATAGCAAGGTGGGTCTGGAACTCCACCAAGATAGCAAGGTGGGTCTGGAACTCCACCAAGATAGCAAGGTGGGTCTGGAACTCCACCAAGATAGCAAGGTGGGTCTGGAACTCCACCAAGATAGCAAGGTGGGTCTGGAACTCCACCAAGATAGCAAGGTGGGTCTGGAACTCCACCAAGATAGCAAGGTGGGTCTGGAACTCTACCAAGATAGCAAGGTTGGTCTGGAGTCCCTCAAGATAGCAAGGTTGGTCTGGAACTCCAGGGATGAAGCAGGTCAGGTCCTCCCTGACGTGTGACAGTAGCAGTGATAAATTATAAAGTTATCCTTGCAGCCCCTTTCCATCTTTCTCTCATTTTTACACACCTCAATCCCCTTCCCTCCTATTCCTCTTCCTCCTCCTCCTCCCCTTCCATCCATGACGTTCTCACTTCTCCTCTTCCAATTGGCGCTGCGCCATTTCTCTTCTCAAAAATCAACTCTCTTCTCTTACCCATATTCCCCCTCTCTTTCCTCTTTTCCATCCGGCTTCTACTCTCTTCCCTCCCTTTCGCTTCCCCCTCCCGTACCCTCCCACACTGAGGCCGGATATGGAACGGGAAATATCTAGTTATTCGAGACGGAAACCAGTCTGGCGTTTTTTAATGTGAAATGTAATTGGGAAACCGGTCTGGGTGAAATGATGCAAATCATTTAATAGAGGGAGAGTCTCTGTAGAGTTATGTGAGAGGGGGAGTCTCTGTAGAGTTATGATAGAGGGAGAGTCTCTGTAGAGTTATGATAGAGGGAGAGTCTCTGTAGAGTTATGTGAGAGGGGGAGTCTCTGTAGAGTTATGATAGAGGGAGAGGCTCTGTAGAGTTATGTGAGAGGGGAGTCTCTGTAGAGTTATGTGAGAGGGAGAGTCTCTGTAGAGTTATGTGAGAGGGAGAGGCTCTGTAGAGTTATGTGAGAGGGGGAGTCTCTGTAGAGTTATGATAGAGGGAGAGTCTCTGTAGAGTTATGTGAGAGGGAGAGTCTCTGTAGAGTTATGTGAGAGGGGAAGTCTCTGTAGTTATGATAGAGGGAGAGTCTCTGTAGAGTTATGTGAGAGGGAGAGTCTATGTAGAGTTATGTGAGAGGGAGAGGCTCTGTAGAGTTATGTGAGAGGGGAGTCTCTGTAGAGTTATGATAGAGGGAGAGTCTCTGTAGAGTTATGTGAGAGGGAGAGTCTCTGTAGAGTTATGTGAGAGGGGGAGTCTCTGTAGAGTTATGATAGAGGGAGAGTCTCTGTAGAGTTATGTGAGAGGGAGAGTCTCTGTAGAGTTATGTGAGAGGGAGAGGCTCTGTAGAGTTATGTGAGAAGGGGAGTCTCTGTAGAGTTATGATAGAGGGAGAGTCTCTGTAGAGTTATGTGAGAGGGAGAGTCTCTGTAGAGTTATGTGAGAGGGGGAGTCTCTGTAGAGTTATGTGAGAGGGAGAGTCTCTGTAGAGTTATGTGAGAGGGGGAGTCTCTGTAGAGTTATGTGAGAGGGAGAGTCTCTGTAGAGTTATGTGAGAGGGGGAGTCTCTGTAGAGTTATGTGAGAGGGAGAGTCTCTGTAGAGTTATGTGAGAGGGAGAGTCTCTGTAGAGTTATGTGAGAGGGGAAGTCTCTGTAGAGTTATGATAGAGGGAGAGTCTCTGTAGAGTTATGTGAGAGGGAGAGTCTCTGTAGAGTTATGTGAGAGGGAGAGGCTCTGTAGAGTTATGTGAGAGGGAGAGTCTCTGTAGAGTTATGTGAGAGGGAGAGTCTCTGTAGAGTTATGTGAGAGGGAGAGGCTCTGTAGAGTTATGTGAGAGGGGGAGTCTCTGTAGAGTTATGATAGAGGGAGAGTCTCTGTAGAGTTATGTGAGAGGGAGAGTCTCTGTAGAGTTATGTGAGAGGGAGAGGCTCTGTAGAGTTATGTGAGAGGGGGAGTCTCTGTAGAGTTATGATAGAGGGAGAGGCTCTGTAGAGTTATGTGAGAGGGGAGTCTCTGTAGAGTTATGTGAGAGGGAGAGTCTCTGTAGAGTTATGTGAGAGGGAGAGGCTCTGTAGAGTTATGTGAGAGGGGGAGTCTCTGTAGAGTTATGATAGAGGGAGAGTCTCTGTAGAGTTATGTGAGAGGGGGAGTCTCTGTAGAGTTATGTGAGAGGGAGAGTCTCTGTAGAGTTATGTGAGAGGGAGAGTCTCTGTAGAGTTATGTGAGAGGGGAAGTCTCTGTAGAGTTATGTGAGAGGGAGAGTCTCTGTAGAGTTATGTGAGAGGGAGAGTCTCTGTAGAGTTATGTGAGAGGGAGAGGCTCTGTAGAGTTATGTGAGAGGGGAGTCTCTGTAGAGTTATGATAGAGGGAGAGTCTCTGTAGAGTTATGTGAGAGGGAGAGTCTCTGTAGAGTTATGTGAGAGGGGAAGTCTCTGTAGAGTTATGTGAGAGGGAGAGTCTCTGTAGAGTTATGTGAGAGGGAGAGTCTCTGTAGAGTTATGTGAGAGGGAGAGGCTCTGTAGAGTTATGTGAGAGGGGAGCCTCTGTAGAGTTATGTGAGAGGGAGAGTCTCTGTAGAGTTATATGAGAGGAGAGTCTGTAGAACCATTTGGGTGAGGAATCTGAGTAGATTCATTTGAGAACAGTTTTTAATTACCAGTATGAGCCTTAAGCCTCTGGCTAACCGGTTCAAAGTCATCCATAAAAAGCATCACTAACGAGGTGGATGACCATTCACGACTCTTATATTTATCTCAGTAATTCCATGTGGTTCATGGCTGCTTCTGGGTAGTTAAATCTCAATGGTAGTTTGATTGGAATTGTGTCAGCATTGTCAGTAAATGGCCTGGTGATAGGGGAGGGCCTTTTGTCCACATTGGTCGCATTTTCTCTCTCTTCTGCTTCTTCTGGAACTGGTAAGCCTTTTTCTCAGGCTCATGGGGTGTCTAAGGCTAATGTTGGCCATGTATAATCATTCTCCCTGAGGACAACTACTGTGCAGGATGCAACCCATGATAGTTGTCTAACTTACGGATATTTATTTAATGCAAGGGGCACAGAGGCATGAGGTGAAAGGTAACGGGACTCAAATGTATCTGGTCTCACCCGGAGATCAAACCCGGGATCACACAGACACCAACACACACCTGCTAAGACAGACACCAACACACACCTGCTAAGACAGACACCAACACACACCTGCTAACACAGACACCAACACACACCTGCTAACACAGACACCAACACACACCTGCTAACACAGACACCAACACACACCTGCTAACACAGGCACCATCACACACCTGCTAACACAGACACCAACAGTTGATTGACAGTTGAGAGGCGGGCCGAAAGAGCAGAGCTCAACCCCCGCAAGCACAACTAGGTGAGTACCAACACACCTGCTAACACAGGCACCAACACACCTGCTAACACAGGCACCAACACATCTGCTAACACATGTATGGAGTGATTAGTCAAGCTTGTCTTCTGACTACGTCTCTCATCTTCCCTCCTACTACCTACTCTCAGTCTCTAGGGTGGGGTAAGGTGGGGTGGGGTAGGGTAGGGTAGGTTAGGGTACATTGTACCCCTACCTCACCTTCCTTTCCCTTCGTTAATCTCTCAGCCTTATTACCTCCATTCTTATGCCATTTCCCCAGGTAAACCTTTCGTGAGATATATTTTGCAAGATTCTCCCTTTAACCTCTCTTGTAAATACCATCTTTAGGGGTCTGATTTTTCAGTATCCCAGTCCACCACTGTGGTCATGTCTCACACTATTTTCACACACATACACACACACACACACACACACACACACACACACACACACACACACACACACACACACACACACACACACACACATACACACACACACACACACACACACACACACACACACACACACACACAGAAAGAGTGAGTGAAGCAGATCCTGACATAGTTGCAATTGTGGAAACTAAAATTAATGACATGATCTCAGATGCTATCTTTCCTGAAGGGTACCAGGTGATACGAAAAGAGAGGACACAGAGACAGGGAGGGGGAGTAGCACTCCTAATAAAGCGGAAATGGAAGTTTGAAGACCTGGGAAATCGAGTTACCAATGAGTGCACAAGCTTCATACATGGAACTCTGACAGTAGATGGGAGGAAGATTGTGATCATGGTAATCTACAATCCCCCACCAAACAGTAGAAGACCCAGGCAGGAGTATGATGACAACAACAAAGCATGTATTGATGAACTGCAGAAGGCAGCAACACTAGCCCACAGAATGAGAGCGAAGCTGCTGATCATGGGGGACCTAAATCATGGAGAGATAAATTGGGAATCAAGGAATCCCCATGGAGGGGATGAAACGTGGGGAGCAAAATTAGTAGATGTTATAGACAGGAATTTCCTGACACAACATGTGAAGGAAGACACAAGGGAAAGAGGAGGAGATGCACCGAGCCTATTAGACCTGATTTTCACCCAGAACGTAGAAGATATCGAGAATTTAGAGCATGAAATACCTCTAGGGGCCAGTGACCATTGTGTCCTAGTCTTTGACTACATGATGGAATTCAAAATTATGACCATGGGACAAGAGATCTGGGAAAGGAGAGCTGACTACAGGAAAGGGGACTATATGAGGATAAGGGACTATCTGGGTGAAGTGCAGTGGGAGGAAGAAATTAGAGGAAAAACAGTCCAAGATATGATGGACCTAGTCATACAGAAATGCCAGGAGGCCGAAGAGAGATTTATACCAACGGTAAAGGGAAAAAATAAGAAGGAATATAATAACCCATGGTTTAATAGACAGTGTCAGGAAGCAAAAATGGCCAGCAGGCGGGAGTGGAGGAAGTACAGAAGACAAAGAACAGAGGACAACAGAAGCAGATACAACAGAGCTAGGAACGATTACATTAACATAAGACGAACATCGGAAAGGGACTATGAGAACGATATTGCAATCAAAGCGAAAAAACAACCTAAGTTACTACACAGTCATATAAGAAGAAAAATGTCGGTGAACGACCAAGTGACAAGACTAAGGAAGACAGAGGGGGCATATACTGAAAGTGACAAGGAAATCTGCGAGGCACTGAATGCCAGTTTCCATGGAGTGTTCACTACCGAGCCTGAGCAGCTCCCATTGTTGGAAGGGGTTACCCTAGATGAAAGACTATCAGATATAGAGGTGACAGCAGAGGAGGTAATGAAACAGTTGACAACTCTAGATGCAACTAAAGCAGTTGGACCAGACAAAGTATCACCGTGGATACTAAAAGAAGCAGCACAGGCCCTCAGCGTGCCTCTGGCAATGATCTTTAATGAGTCACTTATGTCAGGAGAATTGCCCAGTTGCTGGAAGAAGGCAAATGTCGTGCCGATCTTCAAGAAAGGAGATAGGGAGGAGGCACTTAACTACAGACCTGTATCACTGACAAGCATCCCCTGTAAAATACTGGAAAGAATAATTAGGCTACGACTGGTTGCACACCTGGAGAACATTAGGTTTGTGAACAAACATCAACATGGGTTCTGGACAGGGAAATCGTGCCTAACAAACCTTCTGGAATTCTATGATAAAATAACGAGGATAAGACAGGACAGAGATGGTTGGGCAGACTGCATATTTCTGGACTGCCAAAAAGCCTTTGATACAGTACCGCACATGAGACTGCTGTTCAAGCTCGAGAGGCAGGCGGGGGTGGGGGGAAAGGTCCTAGAATGGATAAGGAACTACCTAACAGGAAGGAGCCAAAGAGTTACGGTAAGGGGCGAGAAGTCGGACTGGCGAACAGTAACAAGTGGAGTACCACAAGGATCGGTGCTGGGACCAATTCTATTTCTTGTGTATGTTAACGACATGTTTACAGGCGTAGAGTCCTACATGTCGATGTTTGCGGATGATGCAAAGTTGATGAGAAGAGTTGTGACAGATGAGGATTGCAGGATCCTCCAAGAGGACCTGAACAGATTGCAGAGATGGTCAGAGAAATGGCTACTAGAATTCAACACGAGCAAATGTAAAGTTATGGAAATGGGACTAGGAGATAGGAGACCAAAGGGACAGTACACAATGAAGGGGAACAGCCTACCTGTAACGACGCGTGAAAGAGACCTGGGGGTGGACGTAACACCTAATCTATCTCCT
>NC_091218.1:18293708-18301208 GCF_040958095.1 Procambarus clarkii | reverse complement strand
AAGAGAAGCAGAGAAAAATTTTGAAAATGATATAGCAAACAAAGCCAAGACTGAACCAAAGCTACTCCACAGTCACATCAGAAGGAAAACAACAGTGAAAGAACAGGTATTGAAACTTAGAACAGGCGAGGACAGGTATACAGAGAATGACAGAGAGGTGTGTGAGGAACTCAACAAGAGGTTCCAAGAGGTCTTCACAATAGAACAGGGTGAGGTCACTGTGCTAGGAGAAAGGGAGGTAAACCAGGCGGCCTTGGAGGAGTTCGAAATTACGAGAGAGGAGGTCAAGAGACACCTGCTGGATCTGGATGTTAGAAAGGCTGTTGGTCCAGATGGGATCTCACCATGGGTACTGAAAGAGTGTGCAGAGGCACTTTGCTTGCCACTCTCCATAGTGTATAGTAAGTCACTAGAGACGGGAGACCTACCAGAAATATGGAAGACGGCGAATGTGGTCCCAATATACAAAAAGGGCGACAGACAAGAGGCACTGAACTACAGGCCAGTGTCCTTGACTTGTATACCAAACAAGGTGATGGAGAAGATCGTGAGAAAAAACCTGGTAACACATCTGGAGAGAAGGGACTTCGTGACAAATCGCCAACATGGATTCAGGGAGGGTAAATCTTGCCTTACAGGCTTGATAGAATTCTACGATCAGGTGACACAGATTAAGCAAGAAAGAGAGGGCTGGGCGGACTGCATTTTCTTGGATTGTCGGAAAGCCTTTGACACAGTACCGCATAAGAGGCTGGTACATAAGCTGGAGAGACAGGCAGGTGTAGCTGGTAAGGTGCTCCAGTGGATAAGGGAGTATCTAAGCAATAGGAAGCAGAGAGTTACGGTGAGGGGTGAGACCTCCGATTGGCGTGAAGTCACTAGTGGAGTCCCACAGGGCTCTGTACTCGGTCCTATCTTGTTTCTGATATATGTAAATGATCTCCCGGAGGGTATCGATTCATTTCTCTCAATGTTTGCGGACGATGCTAAAATTATGAGAAGGATTAAAACAGAAGAGGACTGTTTGAGGCTTCAAGAAGACCTAGACAAGCTGAAGGAATGGTCGAACAAATGATTGTTAGAGTTTAACCCAACCAAATGTAATGTAATGAAGATAGGTGTAGGGAGCAGGAGGCCAGATACAAGGTATCATCTGGGAGAGGAAATTCTTCAGGAGTCAGAGAAGGAAAAAGACTTGGGGGTTGATATCACGCCAGACCTGTCTCCTGCAGCACATATCAAGCGGATAACATCAGCGGCATATGCCAGGCTGGCCAACATACGAACGGCATTCAGAAACTTGTGTAAAGAATCATTCAGAACTTTGTATACCACATATGTCAGGCCAATCCTGGAGTATGCAGCCCCAGCATGGAGTCCATATCTAGTCAAGGATAAGACTAAACTGGAAAAGGTTCAAAGGTTTGCCACCAGACTAGTACCCGAGCTGAGAGGTATGAGCTACGAGGAGAGACTACGGGAATTAAACCTCACTTCGCTGGAAGACAGAAGAGTTAGGGGGGACATGATCACCACATTCAAGATTCTGAAGGGGATTGATAGGGTAGATAAAGACAGTCTATTTAACACAAGGGGAACACGCACAAGGGGACACAGGTGGAAACTGAGTGCCCAAATGAGCCACAGAGTTATTAGAAAGAACTTTTTTAGTGTCAGAGTGGTTGACGAATGGAATGCATTAGGGGGTGATGTGGTGGAGGCTGACTCCATACACAGTTTCAAGTGTAGATATGACAGAGCCCGATAGGCTCAGGAATCTGTACACCTGTTGATTGACGGTTGAGAGGCGGGACCAAAGAGCCAGAGCTCAACCCCCGCAAACACGACTAGGCGACTAGGTGAGTACACACACACTCACACACACACACACACACACACACACACACACACACACACACACACACACACACACACACACACACACACACACACACACACACACACACACACGGTCTAGGTTGACTTAAATCCGTTAGACAGAACGGACAAATGGGTCTCAAATTTCACCCAAGAACAAAGTAATGAGGCTGGGACATATATAAGTGGGCCAGAAGAGGCCAGGTCTGCCCCCGGAGGTAAACATCAAGACACTCACATCAGCGGCATATGCTAAGCTGTTCTTCAGGACAGCCTTCAGGATCATAAACACCTTCAAGACGGCTTTACACGGCATTTGTCCGACCCGAGTAAGCGGCACCAGCGTGGAACTCTCACCTCTAAAAACATAAAGAAAAATTTAAGAAATTCAATTGTTTGTTACACAACCAGTTCCATAACTGAGGGAACTGAACTACTACGTTATTCTACAGGAGCATAAAACGGTCATAAAGGAAAGTAGAAACAGAGGCGACATGTTCCAGACATACAAAATACTCGGCGAAATCGACGAGGGAAGATAGAAACAGAGGCGACATGTTCCAGACATACAAAATACTCGGCGAAATCGACGAGGGAAGATAGAAACAGAGGCGACATGTTCCAGACATACAAAATACTCGGCGAAATCGACGAGGGAAGATAGAAACAGAGGCGACATGTTCCAGACATACAAAATACTCGGCGAAATCAACAAAAGGAGATAGAAACAAAGGCAGAAACATCAAGAAAATAGAGAATCCAGGAATCACCGTATTAAACAAGCTACAGTTGTAAGTGCTGGGGCCCAGAAGCTGGAGTCACAACGTATGAGGTAAGAAAAGTGAGGAGACACTCACCTTCCCTCACTTTCCCCTCATTACAACCTCACCTTCAGCTGGTGTGAAGGAATACAGCAAAGCCCGCTCTCCCCATGCAATATTGCCTTCCCCCTCTCCAATATCCTGCAAGAATTCTTGTGTAATGTTACACAAACCTTCCTCCCCTCCCCTCCCCCCCACCCAAGGACCTCAAGGCGTCACTAGGGTTAAGAGATATATTTACACTGTGAGCGCCTTCTGGTATAGTGGAGTCGGTTATGTCGCGTGAAGAACAGGGAGCTATATCAGGAGCTGGTGTGGACCCTGAGGCTCCGTCAACCTGTACTGTACCTGTATATATATATATATATATAATGTATATATGCAATTGACGATCACTAAACACTGATCATTTGTATGCGGAAAAACCACAAAGAAATGGGAAAGAGAGGTGAACGTTTCGGCCTGTTAAAGCCTTGGTCAACACCAGACTGACTAGAGAAAGAGAGAGAGGATACAGGCCAGCATCTGGAACCTCACCAACCCATCTCTAGGGAAAGGAGATATATATATATATAATGTATATATATACATTATATATATACAGGTATATATATACATTATATATAATATAGAGTACATATATAATGTATATATATATATACCTGGTTGATACCTGGTTGATGGGGTTCTGGGAGTTCGTCTACTCCCCAAGCCCGGCCCGAGGCCAGGCTCGACTTGTGAGAGTTACACACAACTTTTTTCTCAAAATTTCCCCTTTCCATAGTCTCAATCCTCTAGTGAGGAGAAACAGAGAAAAGGAGAGAGAAACAGAGAAAGGGAGAGAGAAATCGAGACGGATAAATTTAAAGAAAGAGTTAAAGTTAGTTTAATCTTACTGGAGACAAATGCTAACTTCATCATATAGACGAGACTTTAGCAGCAGATTTCAACTGAGTAGGATAACAGCTCCTAGCTTACATATATATTTCAGATAATTACTATAAACAAAGGGCTAGACCAGAGAGGAATCGAACCATCGTCCTGTGGGTTGCTACACACTGCACCTGGTTCCTCCTCTCTTCCTCCACTGGAAGGGAAGGTAATTATCAAGGGAAAGCGCCAAGCCATTATGACTATTTAGCACTGGGAAGGGGTCAGGATAAGGATTTGGGATGGGACGGGGGAAAGGAATGGTGCCCAACCACTTGGACGGTCGGGGATTGAACGCCGACCTGCATGAAGCGAGACCGTCGCTCTACCGTCCAGCCCAAGTGGCTGAGTTTCCTCCACTGGAGCACTGGAGGCCATTGTGGCTCGTCCATGGAGTGCGCGTCCTAGGAACCTTGAGGTTACCTTGAGGTGCTTCCGGGGCTTAGTGTCCCCGCGGCCCGGTCGTCGACCAGGCCTCAGACCAGGAAACAGTAAATTCATATTTAACAGCAGCTGTTGGGCCCTCACATGGAATTATCGTTTACAGCCAGAGTGCCTCACACGGTCATTTATGTCTAACTACTTCACTACAGTTCCCTGGGGTCCAGGTACAGTGACGGGGTAACTATGGGGTCCGTGGGGTCCAGGTACAGTGACGGGGTAACTAAGGGGTCCGTGGGGTCCAGGTACAGTGACGGGGTAACTAAGGGGTCCGTGGGGTCCAGGTACAGTGACGGGGTAACTAAGGGGTCCCTGGGGTCCAGGTACAGTGACGGGGTAACTATGGGGTCCATGGGGTCCGTCTTCAGTGACGGGGTAACTATGGGGTCCAGCTACAGTGACGGGGTAACTATGGGGTCCCTGGGGTCCAGCTACAGTGACCGGGTAACTATGGGGTCCCTGGGGTCCAGCTACAGTGACGGGGTAACTATGGGGTCCCTGGGGTCCAGCTACAGTGACGGGGTAACTAAGGGGTCCCTGGGGTCCAGCTACAGTGACAAAGTAACTATGAGGTCCCTGGGGTCCAGCTACAGTGACAAAGTAACTAAGGGGTTCCTGGGGTCCAGCTACAGTGACGGGGTAACTAAGGGGTCCGTGGGGTCCAGCTACAGTGACAAAGTAACTAAGGGGTCCCTGGGGTCCAGCTACAGTGACGGGGTAACTAAGGGGTCCCTGGGGTCCAGCTACAGTGACAAAGTAACTAAGGGGTCCCTGGGGTCCAGCTACAGTGACGGGGTAACTAAGGGGTCCCTGGGGTCAAGCTACAGTGACAAAGTAACTAAGGGGTCCCTGGGGTCAAGCTACAGTGACAAAGTAACTAAGGGGTCCCTGGGGTCAAGCTACAGTGCCGGGATAACTAATGTGACGTTGTCTAAATCACATTTTGGTCTAAGAAATGGTACAAATTAAATTGCTTACATAGAATTATTTCTTCATATAGAATTGCTTCTTCACATAGAATAATTTCTTGACATTGAAATGTTTACATATAATTTCACGCGAGATAAATAGCCTTTAGTTTTTGTATTTTTTCACGTGTGGTTCAATAGCTGGAATTGATTAAAAATAAATCCTGAGTTTGATCCAGCTTCGAACTAACAGCATCAGCTTGATCACACACGCCAAGCACAAATCTGGAATAGTTCCAGCGTTGTCGCCCGATTTCCAGGTTTTGGTCATCACAAAAGGCGGAGGGTGCCAGAGAGGGCCAGAGATGGCACCCCTAAAGGCAGTAATATTGACATAAACTGGCACTCTTAGTGTCTGCATATATATTTGGGGGCTTCCTGGAGCCTCTCGCTACTCTGGTGGCTGTGAATCTGTCTGTGAGGCTCAGAACTTGTTTGGGCTAACCTGTGTGTGTGTCTGTACTAGTCTGATCTTTTTTCTAGGTCTTTGGGTCTGAGACTATTGGTCTGTGAGTCTGTGAGGAAGCTTCCTATGATAGCTTCCTCTTTCAAATCTCATTATTTTACACTTTGGGGGATTAAACTCTAGCATCCACTTGTTCGCCCATCTCTGCAGCCGGTCTACGTTTTCTGTAGTATAATTCAGTCCACTTCGTTCCTTATTCTTCCCACAAGTTTAACATCGTCTGCTAATATTACCATGTATTAGCACACCTTATCCGTGAGGTCCTTCAAGCAAATCAGACACGCTTTAAGTTTCAAACTCTGGGGGATTTCCTTATTTCCAGTTTGTCCCGGACCCTCTAATCCGGTCCAGCACTTTCCCAGTCACCGCGGCCTACTTCTCTTTGGGATCAGATGGAGCGGGGGGGGGGGGGGGGTAGAAATAGCCTAAGCTACTCTATCCCTCTGAGATGTATTTCTTGCTTACCTCAATAAACATACTTGAACTTGAACTTGGGGATCAGAGTCTTCTGGGGAACAGTGTCAAAGGCTTTTTGGCAGTCTAAGAAAATGCAGTGTACCCTTTCATCACTCTCCTACTGTATCTTGGTAATCTTGTTACTGAATTCAATTAGGGTCGTTAAGCACGTATTTCACCCTCTAAAACTACGCTGTCTCGCCCCTGTAAAGCTAGTCATTTCTTAATGCTTAATTCTCATCTTTCTAATTATATTCTCAAGTATTTTTGTGGATGCATTTGAGGTATACATACTATATATACATACGCCTACTGTAGTGTCCCTTACTGTAGTCTCCCTTACTGTAGTCTCTCTTACTGTAGTCTCTCTTACTGTAGTCTCTCCTACTGTAGTCTCTCTTACTGTAGTCTCTCCTACTGTAGTCTCTCCTACTGTAGTCTCTCCTACCGTAGTCTCTCCTACTGTAGTCTCTCTTACTGTAGTCTCTCTTACTGTAGTCTCTCCTACTGTAGTCTCTCCTACTGTAGTCTCTCCTACTGTAGTCTCTCCTACTGTAGTCTCTCCTACTGTAGTCTCTCTTACTGTAGTCTCTCCTACTGTAGTCTCTCTTACTGTAGTCTCTCCTACTGTAGTCTCTCCTACTGTAGTCTCTCTTACTGTAGTCTCTCCTACTGTAGTCTCTCCTACTGTAGTCTCTCCTACTGTAGTCTCTCCTACTGTAGTCTCTCCTACTGTAGTCTCTCCTACTGTAGTCTCTCCTACTCTCATACCGTCTTTCTGTGAAGCTGTTGGGCATGTCCTCCTTCAACTCAAGTATTTGATCAAACAAGATGGCCTTCACTCAAGGTAAAGAGCCATACTAAACGCTCCCAGCTCGTCCTCATCTCTCCCCCTTGCTGCTTGTGCTGAGTGCTGCTCCGGGAACTATCTATCCATACTGTCCACGTGTCGTCCCCTTTCCCTTGGGATCGTTACCAAGTCAGACTTCCTGGGATTAGGATTACAGTTCTAGGAAGTTAATCTTAAGTATGGCACTAAGACAGTGCTTAACTCTTGGTCCATATGCTGTCGCTACTGACCTTGTGACCATTAGAATATGTTAATTGCTCTTATCGTATGGACCTCGAACTGTTGTCCAGTATTTGTTCACTATCAATATATTCATGTCTTCTATGGTTACCATCCCTGTGTTATGTGGATTAGGGGGGGGGAAGGGGTTATCAAGGGTAAGCGCCAAGCCATTATGACTATATAGCACTGGGAACGGGTCAAGATAAGGATTTGGGATGGGACGCGGGGAAAGGAATGGTGCCCAACCACTTGGACAGTCGGGGATTGAACGCCGACCTGCATGAAGCGAGACCTGTTATTTTACCTGTTACTTATCCATGTTATTTCACTGATTTTCGTCAAGGATTTTCATTGGTCGGGACTAACAATATTTTACCCCCATTTGATGTCATATTTTTTCACATTATCGTGATTTTTGTTTCCAAAAAGGTTTCGTCCTTTTCTTTTATTACTGATTGTTTATTTTGA
>NC_091218.1:18253579-18291079 GCF_040958095.1 Procambarus clarkii | reverse complement strand
TAACTGGTGTTAATTTATATGAGAATATTAAAATGAGATAAGTTATAAGAAATTCAAACCAGAGGCTATAAGTAGACCAGCAATGTGTCTATGGTAAGCACTGGTCTTATCATAACCACTTGGGCTGGACGGTAGAGCGACGGTCTCGCTTCATGCAGGTCGGCGTTCAATCCCCCGACCATGCAAGAGGTTGGGCACTATTCCTTTCCCCCGTCCCATCCCAAATCCTTATCCGAACCCTTTCCCAGTGCTATATAGTCATTATATCTTGGCGCTAACCAATGATAATTCTCCTCCTCCTTCCTTAATTCTCCGCTCTTCTCCTACTCCTACTCAAGATGATTCAAGTGCACTAGAATGAGGTCCTCCGCCCACAATAAGTGTATCCCGTCTCTGGCGATCAAGGCAGTCAACTTCCAGTATCCAAGAGAGGCAAACATCTCCTTATTTATCTACCTTGACACCCCCCCCTAATCCCTTCCCTAATCCCCAAGGCCAAGTTCTCAATCCTACCTTAATTAACTCCCCCAATCTACAACGACTTGGATTAGAACCACGACCAAGATTCGCCCCAAGCTACTCTTGCAGCCCATCACCAAACCAAAAGACACTTGGGTTCATGGTCTGTGTCACATACTGACTTACAGTAATCTACACAAGTCAGTGATTTACCTGTAGTCTACTTCATCATGTTCGAAGCTAAAGGCACACTAGGGTGAAAGAAACTAAGCCCATTGGTTTCTGCCTCTTCCGGGGATTGAACCCGGGCCCTTGCGACTACGACCCCAGAGCGCTGTCCACTCAGCCACGAGGCGTGTGTGTGTGAGAGAGACAGAGAGAGAGAGAGAGAGAGACCCGGGAACTCCCTGGTATGCCATCCAGTATATTAAAAAAAGAACATTTATCTCAGTTTGGTCTCGCGACCTTATCATCCACAGTTCACAATTCTCCGTAACATTTGCTATATAGATGGAGAGTGCTGACGTACTGTGGTACTGTGACCAGTCTTTAATTGATGAAGATTAAGCCACCCAAAAGCCGGCACGGGCATGAATAACCCGTAACCCCCCCCCCCCCCCCCCCCACAGCTCTTCAACACGAACTCCTCTTTTACGTATCACCTGTTCTCCCCCTCCACAGACTTCCTGCAGAAGCCCCACACCGCCGCCGCCACAGCTGTGGCCGAAGGCAAACTCAGCCACATGTGTAAGAGTAGCCAGGTGTGACAGAGGTTTCGCCTCGTGCAGCCAAATGCTACAGGTGCTGGTGACGGTGTAGAGCCTGTGTAGTGGCCTCACCAGTCGGCAAGTGGAGCTGGAAAAGTGTGAATGGAGAAGATGCACAACAGTTACGGTCAACAACTTTCCCTTAGATAATAGTCCAGGATGTCTAGACTGGTGAGCTTGAGGCACTGGGTCAAGTGCTACAAGACTGGACTGGAACGTGACTCCAGTCCAGTCTTGATTCTTGAATCCAGTCAGATTCTTGGTGTGAACACTTCAGTATGGGATGTTGGAGATCCCAGAAGGGAATGACGTGTATGCTGGTGCAGGCGATGAGTCACAATAACGTGGCTAAAGTATGTTGACCAGACCACACACTAGAAGGTGAAGGGACGACGACGAACGTTTCAGCTTGAGAATGGTCCAGGACGGACCGAAACGTAGTCGTCCCTTCACCTTCTAGTGTGTGGTCTGGTCAACATGTATGCTGGTGTCCGATAATTGTCCTGCACGAACCCAATCGTCACGTCACTAAACTGTGGGTTGAGTGCTAATCTCTTCCACCTACAGACTGTTACGTATATTCTACAAGTCAATAATTTGTTATACACCAATTATATATGCGATGAGGCACTGCCCTAGTTGTACTGGCCTACCTTGAGGTTACCTTCAGGTGTTTCCGGGGCTTAGCGTCCCCGCGGCCCGGTCGTCGACCAGGCCTCCTGGTTGCCGGACTGATCAACCAGGCTGTTGGACGCGGCTGCTCGCAGCCTGACGTATGAGTCACAGCCTGGTTGTGTGGTGTAATATGCCCATAATACCCACAAACAACTGACCCAAAGACTCGGATGCACTCAGCTCTACGCAGCTCCAAGCTGGTACATGCATCAGCCGCTACCTGATACGGGAGTCGAAGTCCCTCACGCCCAACCTGTTCTACTACCGCTCCTCGCCATACACCAGCAACGGATGCTCACCTGAGGGATTATGGGGGGGGGGAGGGGAGAGACAGGTAATGTGATCCATGACGGGAGACAATCTCCCGTCACGCAGGGTGCAGTCGCACCTCCACAGATCTCCAGTATCAGCTAATGATACTGGTAATGGCTCAAAAGGGCCACCACTTACGGGCTATTCATGCCCGTGCCACCTTATGGGTGGCTTAATCTTCATCAATCAATCAATCTGTGATCCATGTAAGAGCAAACAAAACTAAGGCAGCAGTTGAATTCATAAATAACTTGAAAAAACAGTGGAAAATAAGTTCCAAGTAATACACATTGCAACAAGAATCCCAGAGCCCATTTTCTATAACAACTGATTCGCGTAAAGTACAGAATAAACCCACAAAAATAGCATTAAGCAAACTGAGGAGATTCCGTAGCCTTAACACCAACATACAGCTACACTAATGTAAGGCTCGAATATCCCCCATTACCACTACACACCTTAAAGAAAACTAACATGCAAAAACTGCAACTAAGGCGAAATAAGGGGCTAAGAAGAGCAGCAAAACACCGTCCACCATATGACCCGACAATCCAGGAGCTCCAGGAACTCCTGAACATACAGCCACTAAACATCAGACTACAGCACCAAGCCATCAGGGTGTGGAACACCATCGAAATGTTAGAAGACCCAATGTTTGAAAGATTACTCCAAGATCAGACAGCTGGTGGCCCAAGAGCCTCAAACTACTCAATTAAAACCCCGCGCCACAATATATAATTCCTAGATGACATCCTGTTCAGAAAGCCCTACCCCATTTTAAAAATAAATTAATAAATTAAATAAATAAATTATAAAATAAAGACTTTAAGGAGAGTGTAAACACGTACGCAATCACACGGTACAAACAGGCCAACAATCACCTGTCAACAAACACACCAATTCAATTTCTTTGTTTTCAAACCAGAAGGACGGTTGCTCACAGTTACAACCTAGCCCCCCAACTCCACAACTTCCCTCGCTACTAAGACTATTCTTAACCAACTAACACAACCCTCCGCCCCCCGACTAACTTACAACCTAACAACCACAACATACCTTGTATCCTGATTAAAAACATTACACATTTGAACTAATTATAACGTCCCTTCGCGCACAAAACTAAAAAAAGCCCACTATAGCCCAGGTATCCTAAGATACAACCTCGTTTTAACGGCCCGTTTCACACAACCTCGATTATAGTCCCCAAAGTTCCGGTTAAATCATATAAAACTCCATTGCTGATCATGCCAAAACAAATGACTGATGGAATGGGAGTTGAAATGGCTTAAATATAAGATTTATAGTCACAAAAAACGACAAGATCGAGTGCTCGCCCGTTTAGGCTTGTGAAGCGCCTTGGGTGTGCGCCAAATTTGAAAATCAAAATCTTGGCGCGAATTTTCCCTCTCTGAAATACTATGAAATTTCAAAATCTCTTTACAAAATAAAACGTATTATGATTTTACAAAAATCTTTATTTTCGTCACATGTGATTTATTGTTCTAAGTAAACAGGAATACAAGAGATAATTGTACTGAGAAGTATAATATAGAAAAATGAGGTCTATAAGATTCCTTTCTACGGTTCGTTCAAATCTCTACATCTATTTGAACAAAGATACAGCAAGACACACAAGACAGACAGACAGACAGACACATAAATACGCACAAATAGACACACAGTTTCAAATGTAGATATGTGGAGCCCAGTAGGCTCAGAAACCTGTACACCAGTTGATTGCCAGTTGAGAGGCGGGACCAAAGAGCCAAAGCTCAACCCCCGCAAGTACAAATAGGTGAGTACATGCTTGGGGTGGGTCATTTACAATAGGTTGTTCAATCAAGAAAAATTCCAGCTTCGAGATTTAACAAAAAAATAGAAACATATTTGAACGGGATACAAAAATAAATTGTTTTAAATTCAGCTCCTCGGAACAAAAAAGTTCCAAGTAGCACGGCCTATGGCGATCCCGTAGTAGACTTACCTTGGCACAGGAGCGGGGCTGTAACTTACAAACTTAAGAGCAAAGGAACTCGAGTAAAGACCGGAAGTGAAGTGTGAGAGAGTCGGAAGTAGTGAGTCTGAAGATCTTAGGTCAAGACAGAACCATAATATCGTACCAGATTCACGAAAGCAGTTACGCAAGCACTTACGAACGTGTACATCTTTCCTCAATCTTTAACGGCTTTGGTTACATTTATTAAACAGTTTACGAGCATGAAAACTTGTCAATCAACTGTTGTTATTGTTATAAACAGCCTCCTGGTGCTTCGGAGCTCATTAACTGTTTAATAATTGTAAACAAAGCCGCCAAAGATTGAGAAAAGATTCAGAGGTTCGTAAGTGATTGCGTAACTGCTTCGTGAATCTTCCTCCTTGAATGGAATCTGGCTGACCAAGGAAGACAACCTCGTACATTGTAACTCAAGAATATACAAGAATTACATCATATCCTCCTGTTTTGTTATACTCAAATTCTGTCAGTTGAAATGTAACCAATCACAGGCAAGTAGGCCTCTGACGTCATGCCAGACAGAGGAGCATCAGGCATGCTCCCAGCAGCCTCAGTTATCCTCACAGACCCAGGGTAGGTGGACCTCGGCTGGCCAGTTATACACCTGTTTGCCTCACTCAATAAATATATACAGAAGCGACTACTGTGTCTACATTCAACCCGAACAAGGCAAACGAATACTGGTAGCAGCAGTGGGATCCAGAAATTTTTTTCTGGAAGCAAAAGTTCCAGTACCCAGCATCGCCTCGTGTTCCAGCCAAAACCGCCACCGCCATAAGCCGCCATCCTGCCTCCCACGCATCAAATATTGTGCCAGACCGGGGTCCTGCCATCAACCACTACTCCAGGCCAACGTTTTAGAAGTAAGGGTCAATATTTTCCTGTGAGAACGCTCACTCATCAGTGAGGAGGAAGGAAGCTTCCCGCGCCAGCCATTTTTGAACCTCGCGCCACCACGTGGGAACCACCTATTACACCCACCACCACCACCACCGCCACCCAAGCTGACAGTATCAAGCTTCGTGAGGGTGCAAGCTACTGCAATCGTCGTCAGCCATCGTCGCAAGTATCAACTGGTTATTCCATCGTCGCAATATTGTCGTCGTCAGAATTTATCTTCGTGCCTCTAGCCTGAACAGTGTGGGGTCCCTGAGTCTCGCGCCACCGCCGCCAGGAGCGCTGCCGTCGCATCCAGTTTGTAAACACGCCTCACATGGGCCTCTTCAGATTTTCACGACGCTTCTCCTACTTTGGCTACTGGTGATCCTCATAAATTACAACCCTGAGATAAGTAATTGCTAGTTGAGAACAACGTGCCAAGTGTTAAAAAGTGACTTATGTAATAATTCCCATAATATCCTGTGAATTAACCATTCAGTGACTTGTTAAATATTGGAGCTGGTTCAGTACTGCACTCCCCACAGTTTTCCTGTGTGATTTCAACATTCCTGCTTCTTACAGTAATTTCATTGAATTTTAATTGTTCTCCTAGAGTGTTATTGGTAAATTCAAATTCCAGTGAATTAAGAAATCCTTGTTTTAGTAGCAGTTAAGGATTTGTGCAATATAATTTTTTTTAATTTCTCCAGACCTAACTTGAAATTTATCCTTTAAGCATTTTAATTTAAACTTTTACCATAGGAGTTATATACATTCCTGTGTCCAGTTTATGTGCTACATCCATATTTCTTGCATTGCCACTTGTTGTGTTGAATCTTTTTAATGAAATTTTGCAATTGCACTTCCAGTTTTTATATTCTCAATTGCTGGGCTTAGTCTGGTTTAATTAATTTACATACATCTAATTCCAGTCATTTTTTAATGAAAGATTGCTAAAATTAGTTTACAATTTGCTTGTTCTTAATTATTTTCTTGCCTAGCCCAATTTAATAATTTTATTTCTGCCATTTTTACTTTAGCCAAGTTGATATTTTTTTGTGTTTATTTTTGTGTATACTATTTCTGATGCCAGGTGCACTTAATTATAATCTGCGTTCAAATATTACTTCCACGGCTGTGACAATGCCTACCACTGTTGAAACCCCTTCAGAATCAATGGGAACAGTTGCTCGTCCCAATGGCCAGAGATCAGCTCAGGAAATGGCTATTCCTCTTTTTGCTGGGGAATCGCGTTTATTAGAATCATGGTTTAGTAAGGTTGAAGCGAAAACAGTTGCACGTTTTTCTAAGCCTACTGATGCCGAATACTTAGCAATTGCACGGTCAGCCGTGGACACAACCAAAGGTGATGCACGTTTTGTTGTTGATGAGAAAGCCATTGTTAGCCTCCAGTCTTGGCCTGAATTTAAGGATTTCTTTCGCCGTCGCTTTGTTAATAAAGGAGACCTTGACCCATATAGGTTAGTCAAGAAAATTGCCAATGCCACCATGCAGCCTGGTGAATCGTTTAATGCGTTTACTAGCCGTCTCGATCAGTATCTGTATGCCTTAGTTTCTGCTATGAATAATTCGACTTGGTTAGATAAAGACAATAATCTGTCCCCTGAGGCTATGGCCAAAATGATAGCATTTGGTACTTTAATGCATTTTGCCCCCGAGCATACAAAACCAATCGTTGAGCAACAAAATTTTGGTGTTAAACATGAAATTGGTGAAGTATTTGAGGCTATTAACAATGCCGCAGATAAACTAGCTCCCCGAAGTGCTCAACTGTTGCCACCCTCTGATGCTGTAAATGTAGTCACAAGCTCTCAGCATCCTCCCACAAATTCTCAAAACTCTTGGTCGCAGAAGCGTACCTATGCTCGTAGCCCCCAGTCAAATTCGCCGCCTCATAAAATGCCGAAACGCCATAGTCCACAACCATCCACTCCCTCATGTTGGCATTGTGGTAAGAGTAACCACCTTGCAAGGGACTGTTGGTCCGCCCTTAGATCATCACCTCCTAGACAATTCTCTCGGCCCCCTCATCAATCTAATCATTCTAGGCTTCCATATTGCACGTACCATAAACAAGTTGGTCACCACACTGCGGATTGTAGAGCTAGGCAAAGGACATCTCCACCTCGTAACTCCCATGGTCAGTCTTGGCGAGGCTCACAGCGTCCAAGACATTATCAGAACTCTCGTAATTACAACTCCCAGCCCAGCTATAATGCAACTTCAAATTATAATGCTCAGTCACAGAATGCTGGAGCTCAGAATGTTCACTCCATGTCGTCGGGAAACCCCCAAGGCCATCCGCTAACCAATTCAAGCTAGCCAATCCTAGTGCCCTCCCTGTGTATTCAGTAGCTACCCAAAATAGATTTGGACACTTGACAGAGGAGGACACTGACTCTAGACCAGTTGTAGATGTTGACGGATCCACAGTAAATTTGACACAAACAAGACACAGATATCCCAGACAACATAAGTCAAAAATAGTAACTTGTCCAGTCTCAAGTGATGGTCCCCTTGTATCAGCCATTGTACATGGTAGAGTTTTAAAAGTTTTTCTTGACTCAGGTGCAAAAATTAATATTGTCAAGCCCTCAGCTCTTAGAGACATTGAAAGTATGCACCCTACTATTTTAAAACAGTCACACATACCTTTTCTAAGTGGTATTTCAGGAAATAAAGTAAAAGTTCAGGGTGAAATTGACCTCCCACTCAAGTTCAATGATGTCACATTGTCTATAACATGTTTAGTTGTTGACATTATTCATTTTCCTGGAGACATTCTCTTAGGTCTGTACACCATGATTGATGAAAATATTGCATTGTTTCCCCATCGTTGGAACATAAGTATCAAAGACCATGTCATACCTTTGTGTAGCATGTATCGACAGGGCCACGAGTTCAACCTTCAATCAGATTATGTTAATTTTGTTGACACCCGCCTTGCTAGCGTAGGTTTGTCAGATCATTGTCGTGGTAGCATACCCGAGAAAACAGGCACTCGATTGAAGCATAGTAGTTGTACAGTTGTTAAGGAGAATGAGTATCGGGACTTTCTGGAAGGGGACGCCCTAACGGATTCTCGTTGTCTCGCTCGCCTGGCAGCTTCCATCTCTGAAGTCAGTGGTTCCACGGCTACTGACACTGTGCTACACCCTCATTCTCTCACCAGAATAAGAGTTAAGGTTCAGGGAGTGCCTGAGTTGTCGGATGTGATTGCGGAAAGTGAAACATGTAAAGTGAATGGTACATTTGTTGAACCCTCCTGGCACACAGTGCAGGATGGTACTGTCTCACTTTTTATCGCGAACACAAGTAATGCCGATATCCATCTCCAGTCTGGTACCCATGTTGTAGATTTTGCCCATTACTCGTTACCGGTGCGAGTTGTGGATGATGTCTCCATGGATCATACTGTTTGTACACTCACACCAGGAGAACAGGGATCTCAGCCAGAGGTGCAAGCGCAACACCTCGGTCCTACTGATTTTCCTGACTCTGTGGCTCAGCTTTTGAAAATTTTGAACAAGAATAGAGCTGTTGTTGCTCTACCAGGAGAAAAATTAGGTCTCACTCCTCTTATTACACATAAAATTCCCCTTGAACAAGGAACTACGCCTATTTATGTACCAGCTTACCGTCTTCCCCATTCTCAGAGAGCAGAAGCAGATAGACTTGTAGAAGAAATGTTACAGAGTGATGTAATTGAATCGAGTAATTCGCCATGGAACGCTCCATTGATTCTTGTACCAAAGCGAGATGGGACTTGGAGACCTGTAATCGATTATCGCAAGCTTAACAGAGTAACAATACCTGATCGTTTCCCACTTCCAGTTCTAAATGATTTGTTGCAAAGTATTGGTCGAAACAAAGTATTCTCAACGTTAGATTTGTTGCAGGGATTCTGGCAAATCCCCCTTGATGAGGAAAGTAAACAATTGACAGCCTTTAGTACTCCCAATGGTCATTTTCATTTCAAAAGAATGCCATTTGGTTTGCGTAGTAGTCCAATAACCTTTTCACGGCTCATGACAAATCTATTTCGTAGATTGATAGGAAGTACGCTTCTAGTTTACCTTGATGATCTCATAATCATGTCGCAAGATGTTCAGACTCATTTCCAGAACCTTGAAAAGGTACTTGCAAAGCTCGCTGAAGCTAATTTAAAAATAAAGCTTGCAAAATGTTCATTTTTAAAGCAAAAGATTAATTTCCTAGGTCATACAGTTACACCTTCAGGTATTACATTGAATGAATCAAAAATTATTGCTGCCCGTGATTTTCCAACACCTCGTACCGCAGAAGCCGTAAGACAGTTCACAGGTCTTGTAGGATTTTATCGTTCATTTATTGCTGGATTCTCTATTATAGCCGCTCCGCTTTACAAGTTGCAAAGAAAAGATGAACCCTTTGTTTGGGGAGAGGCCCAGGATCAGTCATTCAAAAAACTCAAAGCAGCCTTGATTTCGTCACCTGTCCTTAGGTATCCAGATTTTTCTAAACCTTTTACGTTGGTTACAGATGCTAGTGACATAGGTCTAGGTGCTGCATTACTTCAAACAGAAGGTCACAGAGATCACGCAATAGCTTATGCTAGCCGTACTTTATCTAAAGAAGAGAAAAATTATAGTGCAACAGAACGAGAAGCCTTGGCAGTTGTTTGGGCACTTAAACATTTCAAGGATACAATTTATAATTACCCAGTTCATGTTCTTACAGATCACCAACCATTAATTCCCTTGTTCAAAAATAAGAATCCAGTTGGAAAGTTTGCTAGATATTTGCTCACAATTCAAGAATTCAATCCCACATTTGGATATATTCCAGGAAAGCAAAATGTTGTAGCCGATGCGTTTTCTCGACACGTAGCTGCGATTCAGTTAAATTACCCAGCATTAGATGCTACAGTAGTAGAAATGGAACAAAGACAAGACCCCATATGGGCACCCGTCATTAAATTTTTGACTAAGCAAGACACTCGCCCGATTCATAAACCGCCAGTACCATTGAAAGAACTAGTTATGTTGGACAATTTACTGTGTAGAGTAGTAAAGCTAGGGACAGCCCCGAGGAAATGTTGTCAGTTAGTTGTTCCAGCTGTCTTGGTACCAACTGTGTTAAAAATTATCCATGATGCTCCTGCAAGTGCACATCCAGGAAAGGATCGTACACTCCAACAAGGTCGATTGAAATATTTTTGGCCAAAAATGGCTAAGGAGATTGCTCATTATGTTGACAGATGTTTAACTTGTTTACAGCACAAGGGACATGTTTCAGGACCTAATCCAATTCAGGTGTACCCAGCAACTAAAGCTCCTTGGGAACGAATATCGATGGATTTATTGACAAATTTTGCGGAAACAGAGAAAGGGAACAAACATTTGCTTGTAATGGTCGATAATTTTTCACGGTTTTGCGAACTAGTTCCTATCCCGAACAAAACAGCAGAAACCATAGCCAGCGCATTCCATGACCAAATAATTTGTAGATATAGTATGCCTAAAGTAATCCTTTCAGATAATGGACCAGAATTCAGTAATAGTATTCTAACTAGCTTGTGTGATTTATATAACATCAAAAAATGTAGCATTATGCCTTATCATCCGGCAAGTAATGGACTAGCTGAACGTACTAACAGGAAAGTGTTAGATGCCTTGAGAGTCACGTTGAATTTTGATAACAACAATTGGGATGATTTTATACCCTTAATTCAGTGTGCTATAAATTCTTCAATTAATGTTTCTACTGGTGACACACCTCACGCTATTCTTTATGGTACAGATAAGATCCTCCCTAATGAATTGATTAACGTACCTCCTACTCCCTTATATAACGTAGATGATTTTGTTCAAGTGAAGCGTAGACAAATGCAATTAGTATTCAAGAAAATACGAGAACAACTGTCCAAAGCAACAGCCGAGTTCACTCTAGCAAGGAATGCACGAGCTAAACCCAATAAAATAACTATTGGATCTGTAGTAATGATACTTAACCAACACAGGTCTGGTCCTATGTACAAGTTAACTAAGAAATTTTTGGGTCCATATAAGGTAATCGAGCTTATTAAAGGTAACAAATACAGACTTAAGAACTTGTTAACAGGAGAGTATATAAATGAGCATTTAGACCACATGAAGTTAGCTAAAATGACTGTTGACGAGACTGATGAGGAAGATGACAATGAACTTACCCAGACAGATACTCCTACTCGGACACCACCTTCTGTGGTTGACAGACCACTTGATGTTCAGCAACCCCATACTAGCAATTATAATCTTAGATCTAGACCTCTCGTTTCAACCGTGCACTCACCACACGTCCATTGGCTAGATGTTAACGAGGATATCTCTCAAGATGATAGTTTGTCACATGAAGTTTCATCTGTTCCGGACCTTCAGTCAGAGCCAGAGTTGTATAGTGCTCTGGATGAGCTAGGTGTAGATATCCGCAGAATTTATAATTGATTGCACTCTGCAGTTATTCTGTTTGTTTTGAAAAAAAAAAATCATTTGCAGTATTTCTACCACATGTGTCTTATTATTACCATTATATATAATGTATAGTTTTTCTCAACTTTATTTTGTTATGAATTAGATGCCATTGTTAAGTCTACTACCATTTGTATTTTTACAGTGCTTGTCATAAGAGTTATTATTGTTCTAGCAACCACATTGTGGCCAGTGAATCCTGACTGCTATCACGCAGATGTTAGTCTTCTTGATCCAGGTCTTGTATATGCTTGTAAATATATTGCACATTATATATATTGTACATTGGTCTTGTAAATATATTGTATATTTCGAAAAAAAAAAAAAAAAGAGAAAAAAAAAAATTATCTATCTTGAAATTCAATTGTGGTTGTTAGGTCAGAACTTTGTTCTATTAATGTAATAATTGTTTAATTTTGTATGGTTTTCAAGCACATGCCATTGACACATGTTAATAATTTTGTTTAGTCAATACCTTGGGTTGTATTGTTCATATCTGATCAGTAGACATACACATGTTCTTAATACTCTGATTTAATCAAAGCATTGTTACCATGATTTTCACCTATTATGATGAATTTTTTTTTTGGTGCATATATGCCGAGTTGTTTGTATTACGCACACCTGATCTTCTTTCAATGTTTTATTATGCAAATTTCACATGTAAGCCATTATTGTATGCCACCGAGGTCCTTTCAGTATCATTGTAACTATATAGCTAGCCAGAGCTTGTCGACAAGGGACGTCGACTTGGTAGCGTGTCCGAGCGGTGTTATACTCAAATTCTGTCAGTTGAAATGTAACCAATCACAGGCAAGTAGGCCTCTGACGTCATGCCAGACAGAGGAGCATCAGGCATGCTCCCAGCAGCCTCAGTTATCCTCACAGACCCAGGGTAGGTGGACCTCGGCTGGCCAGTTATACACCTGTTTGCCTCACTCAATAAATATATACAGAAGCGACTACTGTGTCTACATTCAACCCGAACAAGGCAAACGAATAGTTTTAGTAGTAATTACAGTAACGATGAGCACCATAGTATACTGACATACAACGCAATTAGAAAGTACAAATCGCTACTATTGAATTGGGACAAACCGGAAAACGATTTACTAATGTTGCAAAGACAAATTAACTAACCCTTACTAGGCCTATTACACGTTATCTGAGGCCTAATACCTTGAGGTTACCTTGAGGTGCTTCCGGGGCTTAGCGTCCCCGCGGCCCGGTCGTCGACCAGGCCTCCTGGTTGCCGGACTGATCAACCAGGCTGTTGGACGCGGCTGCTCGCAGCCTGACGTATGAGTCACAGCCTGGTTGATCAGGTAAATGTGTGCTATACGAGGCCTAGGAATATGTAAGTTTGTTTTACCTTCATTGTTTCAGACTATAAAGTGAATAGTACAAAGGTCTACTATCTAATTGCTTAGTAAGTCAATATTTGTACTATGGTGTTGCTTAGTAAGTCAATATTTGTACTATGGTGTTGCTTAGTAAGTCAATATTTGTACTATGGTGTTGCTTAGTAAGTCAATATTTGTACTATGGTGTTGCTTAGTAAGTCAATATTTGTACTATGGTGTTGCTTAGTAAGTCAATATTTGTACTATGGTGCACATAATTACAACAAATTACTATCTGAACAGGAGGATGGGTTGAGAATTAAGGAGACTATTTATATAGATCAAAACTCATTCACATATATGTCTAACCTACGCTTGAAACAATCAAGTTATCTCCCATCTGTAATATAACCCAGTTTTTTGCTAAATCTAAACTAAATTACAAAGATAATTATGAACATTTTGAACGAGACGAATGTTCACCCCCCCACACTACATGGGCTGGACGGTAGAGCGACGGTCTCGCTTTCTGCAGGTCGGCGTTCAATCCCCGACCGTCCACAAGTGGTTGGGCACCATTCCTTTCCCCCCCGTCCCATCCCAAATCCTTATCCTGACCCCTTCCAAGTGTTATATAGTCGTAATGGCTTGGAGCTTTCCCCTGATAATTCCCTCCCCCCCCTGTACACGTACGACGTAGGGGGGAGGGGCAGTGGAAGGTGATGAACTAGGAACATTGTGCTGTTCATCACCGCACACGTTCAATTCCACCCAAATTGCTGACCTGGAGCTCTGTAATGGGAACATTCACTGCCTGAATCCATTTAAGCACCTAAACTTATTCTCAACGTTAAACAGTTACCAAATTGCATTCCCCGGAGCTCATGCGAGACAGTTACATCATAATTTACACCCCCGAAAATACATGACTGGTTACAGACTTCTAGAGCTGAAATCTTACGAGTGAATTACCTATGGTACAATGTGTACCCATTGTTTCGTATTCTGTCTTGTGTTGGTACTTTTAATACCCTATTAATATCACCTTTGTTATAGCCATTACAGACTTCTAGAGCTGAAATCTTACGACTGAATTACCTATGATGGAATGTGTGAGGCATGCTCTATGGACACGCAGAGCCACGACCGCCAAGTTTATGACGGAACATCTTGCGCACACACCAACGGTGTTCCCTGATAGTCGTAGTGCGATATGCAGGCACCAACAGTCTAAACGATCATCGCCCTCAACCGGGAGATACCTTTCCGTAGACACTGCCCCGGCGGCAGTGACATATATACTACCCGCCTTAAGATGAAGCTTGGACACGTTGTAAGTCAGTAATGACCTTTAAGTTATAACTTAGACTTGACAGCCAGGGTGTAACTGGAGGTTGACAGGCTGTAACTGGAGGTTGACAGGCTGTAACTGGAGGTTGACAGGCTGTAACTGGAGGTTGACAGGCTGTAACTGGAGTTGACAGCCAGGCTGTAACTGGAGGTTGACAGGCTGTAACTGGAGGTTGACAGGCTGTAACTGGAGGTTGACAGGCTGTAAACTGGAGGTTGACAGGCTGTAACTGGAGGTTGACAGGCTGTAACTGGAGGTTGACAGCCAGGCTGTAACTGGAGGTTGACAGCCAGGCTGTAACTGGAGGTTGACAGCCAGGCTGTAACTGGAGGTTGACAGCCAGGCTGTAACTGGAGGTTGACAGCCAGGCTGTAACTGGAATTGACAGCCAGGCTGTAACTGGAATTGGCAGCCAGGCTGTAACTGGAGGTTGACAGGCTGTAACTGGAGGTTGACAGGCTGTAACTGGAGGTTGACAGGCTGTAACTGGAGGTTGACAGGCTGTAACTGGAGGTTGACAGGCTGTAACTGGAGGTTGACAGGCTGTAACTGGAGGTTGACAGGCTGTAACTGGAGGTTGACAGGCTGTAACTGGAGGTTGACAGGCTGTAACTGGAGGTTGACAGGCTGTAACTAGAGGTTGACAGGCTGCAACTGGAGGTTGACAGGCTGTAACTGGAGGTTGACAGGCTGTAACTGGAGGTTGACAGGCTGTAACTGGAGGTTGACAGCCAGGCTGTAACTGGAGGTTGACAGGCTGTAACTGGAGGTTGACAGCCAGGCTGTAACTGGAGGTTGACAGCTGTAACTGGAGGTTGACAGGCTGTAACCGTAGACTGACAGCCAGGCTGTAACTGGAATTGACAGCCAGGCTGTAACTGGAATTGACAGCCAGGCTGTAACTGGAGGTTGACAGCCAGGCTGTAACTGGAGGTTGACAGCCAGGCTGTAACTGGAATTGACAGCCAGGCTGTAACTGGAATTGACAGCCAGGCTGTAACTGGAGGTTGACAGCCTGGCTGTAACTGGAGGTTGACAGGCTGTAACTGGATGTTGACAGCCAGGCTGTAACTGGAGGTTGACAGGCTGTAACTGGAGGTTGACAGCCAGGCTGTAACTGGAGGTTGACAGCCTGGCTGTAACTGGAATTGACAGCCAGGCTGTAACTGGAGGTTGACAGCCAGGCTGTAACTGGAGGTTGACAGCCTGGCTGTAACTGGAGGTTGACAGGCTGTAACTGGAATTGACAGCCAGGCTATAACTGGAGTTGACAGCCAGGCTGTAACTGGAGGTTGACAGCCAGGCTGTAACTGGAGTTGACAGCCAGGCTATAACTGGAGTTGACAGCCAGGCTATAACTGGAATTGACAGCCAGGCTGTAACTGGAATTGACACCCAGGCTGTAACTGGAATTGACAGCCAGGCTGTAACTGGAGGTTGACAGCCAGGCTGTAACTGGAATTGACACCCAGGCTGTAACTGGAATTGACAGCCAGGCTGTAACTGGAGGTTGACAGCCTGGCTGTAACTGGAGGTTGACAGCCAGGCTGTAACTGGAATTGACAGCCAGGCTGTAACTGGAGGTTGACAGCCAGGCTGTAACTGGAGGTTGACAGCCAGGCTGTAACTGGAGGTTGACAGCCTGGCTGTAACTGGAGTTGACAGCCAGGCTATAACTGGAATTGACAGCCAGGCTGTAACTGGAGGTTGACAGCCTGGCTGTAACTGGAGTTGACAGCCAGGCTGTAACTGGAGGTTGACAGCCAGGCTGTAACTGGAATTGACAGCCAGGCTGTAACTGGAATTGACAGCAAGGCTGTAACTGGAGGTTGACAGGCTGTAACTGGAGGTTTACAGGCTGTAACTGGAGGTTTACAGGCTGTAACTGGAGGTTGACAGGCTGTAACTGGAGGTTGACAGGCTGTAACTGGAGGTTGACAGGCTGTAACTGGAGGTTGACAGGCTGTAACTGGAGGTTGACAGGCTGTAACTGGAGGTTGACAGCTGTAACTGGAGGTTGACAGGCTGTAACTGGAGGTTGACAGGCTGTAACTGGAGGTTGACAGGCTGTAACTGGAGGTTGACAGGCTGTAACTGGAGGTTGACAGGCTGTAACTGGAGGTTGACAGGCTGTAACTGGAGGTTGACAGGCTGTAACTGGAGGTTGACAGGCTGTAACTGGAGGTTGACAGGCTGTAACTGGTGTGTAGGTGAACTAAGTGGTGGTAAGTGGGGGGGGAGATGGGAGAGATTAGAGGGGGAGGGGTGAGAGGGAGGAAGGGGGGGGGGGTTACGGTGGTGATTTGTACCATCAAGTAGAGAGGGTTTACCGCTAGGTGTGTAACACGAAGCCCACTCCGACACACGAACCCCACCTCCACCCACCTACACCACTCTTCTCACACCAGTTACACAACACCTTACCACCCCCCAAACCGTTATCTACCACCACCTGCACCACTACTACCACCATCTGCACCGAGACCACTATTTACCAGTCGATGGTGAGTCGAGAGGCGGGACCCCAGAGCCGTGGCTCATCCCCGCGAACTACAATTTGGTGAGTACTACCACCACCACTACCAATACCACTACCACCACTACCACCACCACCACTACCAGGCTTCTCAACTCTGAGAACTCCACCACAATCACTTCCCAGCCCAGATATTGGAGGCAGACGGCCCCCAGCGGTGAAGCGGTCAGGGGTGTGTGTGTGTGTGTGTGTGTGTGTGTGTGTGTGTGTGTGTGTGTGTGTGTGTGTGTAATTACCTAAGTGTAATTACCTAAGTGTAGTTACAGGATGAGAGCTACGCTCGTGGTGTCCCGTCTTCCCAGCACTCTTTGTCATATAACGCTTTGAAACTACTGACGGTCTTGGCCTCCACCACCTTCTCACTTAACTTGTTCCAACCGTCTACCACTCTATTTGCGAAGGTGAATTTTCTTATATTTCTTCGGCATCTGTGTTTAGCTAGTTTAAATCTATGGCCTCTTGTTCTTGAAGTTCCAGGTCTCAGGAAGTCTTCCCTGTCGATTTTATCAATTCCTGTTACTATTTTGTACGTAGTGATCATATCACCTCTTTTTCTTCTGTCTTCTAGTTTTGGCATATTTAATGCTTCTAACCTCTCCTCGTAGCTCTTGCCCTTCAGTTCTGGGAGCCACTTAGTAGCATGTCTTTGCACCTTTTCCAGTTTGTTGATGTGCTTCTTAAGATATGGGCACCACACAACAGCTGCATATTCTAGCTTTGGCCTAACAAAAGTCATGAACAATTTCTTTAGTATATCGCCATCCATGTATTTAAATGCAATTCTGAAGTTAGAAAGCATTGCATAGGCTCCTTGCACAATATTCTTAATGTGGTCCTCAGGTGATAGTTTTCTATCTAGAACCACTCCTAGATCTCTTTCTTTATCAGAATTCTTTAAAGATTTCTCACATAATATATAGGTTGTGTGGGGTCTATGTTCTCCTATTCCACATTCCATAACATGACATTTATTAACATTAAATTCCATTTGCCAAGTGGTGCTCCATATACTTATTTTGTCCAGGTCTTCTTGAAGGGCATGACAATCATCTAAATTTCTTATCCTTCCTATTATCTTAGCATCATCAGCAAACATGTTCATATAATTCTGTATACCAACTGGTAGATCATTTATGTACACAATAAACATCACTGGTGCAAGAACTGAACCCTGTGGTACTCCACTTGTGACATTTCTCCATTCCGATACATTGCCTCTGATTACTGCCCTCATTTTTCTATCAGTCAGAAAATTTTTCATCCATGATAGAAGCTTACCTGTCACCCCTCCAATATTTTCCAGTTTCCAGAACAACCTCTTATGTGGAACTCTGTCGAAAGCCTTTTTTAGGTCCAGATAGATGCAGTCAACCCAGCCATCTCTTTCCTGTAATATCTCTGTGGCCCGATCATAGAAACTGAGTAAATTCGATACACAGGATCTTCCTGATCGAAAACCATACTGTCTGTCTGATATTATATCATTTCTCTCCAGGTGTTCTACCCATTTAGTTTTGATTAGCTTTTCCAATACTTTCACTATTACACTTGTCAATGATACAGGTCTATAATTGAGGGGGTCTTCCCTGCTGCCACTTTTGTAGATTGGAACTATGTTAGCCTGTTTCCACACGTCTGCTACGATTCCTGTACACAGGGATGCCTGAAAGATCAGGTGAAGTGGAATGCTGAGCTCAGATGCACATTCTCTCAGAACCCATGGTGAAACTCCATCTGGGCCAGCTGCTTTGTTCCTCCCGAGCTCCTTTAGCATATTTTCCACTTCATCTCTAGACACCTCTATCCGCTCTATGTTGTTCTCTGGAATTCTTATTGTGTCTGGTTCTCTGAAGATTTCATTTTGTACAAACACACTTTGGAACTTTTCATTTAATGTTTCACACATTTCCTTTTCATTTTCCGTGAATCTGTTTCCCATTTTCAACCTCTGGATATTATCCTTTACCTGCAATTTGTTGTTTATGAATTTGTAGAATAGGCCCGGTTCTGTTTTACATTTATCTGCTATCCCTTTTTCAAAATTTCTTTCTGCCTCTCTCCTTACTGCTGTATAATTGTTTCTCGCATCTTTGTATCGCTGGTATGTTTGGGGGTTTGGCCTCTTCCTATACCGATTCCATTTTTGTGTCTTTTGGTCTCTTGCCCTCTCACAATTTCTGTCAAACCAATCCTGTTTTCTGGTCCTGCATCTCTGTTTTGGTATGAATGTTTGTGTGCCTTCCTCGTATATTTTTAAAAATTTGGCATACATTTCATTTACTTCCCTGCCTAGCAACAATTCTGTCCAATTACACTCATTAAAAAAATTTCGAAGTTCCCCATAGTTGCCTCTCTTTAAATCGAGTTTATCAACTGTTTCAATGTCCCCATTTTCTTCTAGATGATATCTTAAAGCATATTTAATGTCTAACAGGACGTGATCACTCTTTCCCAAGGGAGGAAGGTACTGGATGTCAAAAATCTCTTCTTCTTTCCTGGTGAATACTAGATCCAGTACTGACGGTATATCTCCTTCCCTCATTCTTGTGGCTTGCTTTATGTGTTGATACAAGAATGTCTCCAGAATGAGGTTCACAAATCTGCATGTCCAAAAGTCCTCCGTTCTTGCTTCATAGGCCTCCCAGTCTATTGCTCTAAAGTTGAAGTCCCCCAGTATCAACAGTCGTGATTTATCTTTATCTGCTTGTACAATAATATCTCTCATGACCATTATGAGGCCCTCTCGTTTGTCATCCAGTTCTTCCTTTGTCCACGTGTTGCTTGCTGGTGGGCTGTAGGTATTTACAATTATCAGGTTATCATCCTGATTCCAGACCTGCAATGCCATTATGTCAATATCTCGAGGGTTTTCAAATATTAACTCTTTTACCTTCAGGTGTTTTTTCACCAGTACAGCCACTCCTCCTCCCTTCCTAGTTTTCCTGTCACGTCTCCAAACTGAGTAGCCTCTTGGGAATATGACTTCATTTATTATATTTCCTTCAAGTTTCGTTTCTGATAATGCAACAATATCTGGGACCCTAAGCTGGATTATATCTTGCAACTCCAAAGTTTTTGACCTCACTCCATCTATGTTGGTATATACAATTTTCAGGAACATGTTCCCTTTTCCTTTGCTCTTTACTCCCCCTTCCACTACTGATCTTGTTGCTTTGTTTTTATGTACCATTTCACAAGCTTTCCAGTCCCTGTCACTTTGTAAAAAAAAGAATTTCTGTCTTCTTCATTTCTATCCCCATTTAGCCGTTTTGCCTCAATTAAGTTCATTTTCAGCTTTTCTCTGTCTTCCTTGGAGAGGTCTTGTCTTATTGACCAAGATTTGCCAACCTCATCACTCTGCAGTTTCCTGGCATTTCTTAGCACTTCCATCATGTTTTTCACTCCATTAAAGGTCACCCTTAAGGGGCGGTTCTTTTCTTTCTCATATTTTCCTATTCTTCTAAAATCACTGACATTTTCCTTTGAGCCTTCTCCTAAACCTACTATTTTCTCTATGATTTTCATCTCTTCTGCCGCTCGGTGTGTGTGTGTGTGTGTGTGTGTGTGTGTGTGTGTGTGTGTGTGTGTGTGTGTGTGTGTGTGTGTGTGTGTGTGTCGGGTGTTGAGCTCTGCTCTTTCGGCCGCCTCTCAACTGTCAATCAACTGTGTGCTACTACAACTGTGGGTTACTGTTACCTAGCAGTAAAATAGGTACCTGGGTGTTAGTCAGCTGTCACGGGCTGCTTCCTGGGGGGTGGAGGCCTGGTCGAGGACCGGGCCGCGGGGACACTAAAGCCCCGAAATCATCTCAAGATAACCTCAAGATACTGTATCAACGGTTTTCCAAAAACATACAATAGGTCCAACGTTCAAACGACAGGAGACAGGACAGAGAGAGAGAGAGAGAGAGAGAGAGAGAGAGAGAGAGAGAGAGAGAGAGAGAGAGAGAGAGAGAGAGAGAGAGAGAGAGAAACATATGCACGATGTGAGGAGTAAAACCAACTATAATTACACACACAAGAGAAAGCTAAAGAAATTGCTTCCGGAGCAGCCGTCAGCAGGTGACACCCGCTGATAAGCAGACAATTATCTGCTGGCCAGACCTACCCCCGTTCTTGTGCACACACTAACAACCACCACTAACAACTCCCATATACACATATCCCTTCTGTGTCTCTAAGTGTACTATCTTATTGAGCTTCTCCGGTGCTTATCTAACAGTGACTTCGGGCAAGTGAGGTCTAGATCTTCATGTCTCGTCTACTAGCCTTTTTGTACCTAATTTTGGTATGTTTACTGATGTATATGAATATACCCACCAGCAGCAGGCTGGGTACATGTACTCAATCATTTTATCATGTATGTTATGAGTACATGAGCCAGTTGACTAGACACACTGGGGGGGAGAAAGAGAAAGAGAGAGAGAGAGAGAGAGAGAGAGAGAGAGAGAGAGAGAGAGAGAGAGAGAGAGAGAGAGAGAGAGAGAGAGAGAGAGAGAGAGAGAGGTGTGTGTGTGTGTGGGTGTGGGTGTGTGTGTGTGTGTGTGTGTGTGTGTGTGTGTGTGTGTGTGTGTGTGTGTGTGTGTGTGTGTGTGTGGGTGTGTGTGGGTGTGTGTGTGTGTGTGTGTGTGTGTGTGTGTGTGTGTGTGTGTGTGTGTGTGTGTGTATGTGTGTGTGTGTGTGTGTGTGTGTGTGTGTGTGTGTGTGTGTGTGTGTGTGTGTGTGTGTGTGTGTGTGTGTGTGTGTGCGTGCGCGCGCCAGTGTTAAAGCACAATAAAGCGTGAACATATCTGAACATACATGTGTGTGTCTGTAAATATTTCAATAAGTTCAAGGTCAAATTCATCTTTGCGGTTTGCCACGAAAGAGGAATAAAAAGAACTGGCTCGCACGGTAAAAGCTTAACAGATGTCCCATGAACTTTTTTCAGCCTTCCAGTGAACACTTCAGAACTTGGTCTCGTCCCAAGTAATACTGAACACAGCTTCACTAACTGCTTTCACAGCTTCGTACGGCCCAGTATTTTCGTATTTTGTTGAACTGCAAGATATTTATTATAAGAATCTTGTAGTTCAATTGGCTGCGTTCTCGAATCACAATCAGGATTCGATTCCCGTGCGGGGACAAAAGTTGAAGGGTATGTTTCCTTTCATCTAATTGTCCCCTGTTCACTGTTAGGTAACTGTTGTAAGGTTGCATCCTGGAAAGGGGGGGGGGGAGGGTCAGTAGTTCACCCTTGAAGGGACCTCGATACAAGCCTAAAGTATATATATATACACTGGCTTCCTGTCCCTCACAAAAAAAAACGATTTATAAAACATAAAAAACTGCGATAAAACTAAACAAAATATTATAAATGGTGTGTTTCACTTGTTGGGTTAATGTATTAACCATGGTCAGAAACAGGTGGTCTCTGACCCCAGGTGTATCCAAAGGATACCTGATCAACCAGGCTGTGACTCATACGTCAGGCTGCGAGCAGCCGCGTCCAACAGCCTGGTTGATCAGTCCAGCAGCCAGGAGGTCTGGTCGAGGACCGGGCCGCGGGGACGCTAAGCCCCGGAAGCACCTCAAGATACTCAAGATACAGGGGTAGGGGGAGGGTTTCAACATATAATGCTGCCTTTTTCAATAAAGTTAGCATGTATGAATGCTAGCCTCTGAAGGTTTAGCATTAAAACAAATATCTCAAACGTTCACTACAACAGGTGTCCCAAACTGTTTTTTTTTAATTAATCACGAGTATTCAGAGACTTTCACTACAGCATTGTCCTTCAGCCATACACATCTTCCTATTTGTATATAAACAAGTGTCCTACTTTATATTATATAAACAGATGTCTACAGAAGGTTGCATGAACTAATGTTTTTTTCCCCAATGTTGAACACACCAAGGGCCATTCCAGCCCAAACTGGCACCGTGGATAATGTTTAACCTGAACAGGTATGACCATCCAGGGGGCGCTAGAAAGGGAAGGTGACCTAGAAGGCTCACCTCGACGTGAGTCAGGTGAGTAAATGACTCAGGCACTAGGCTGAGTACACCTGTGAGCGTCCAGACAGGAGACACATATATATACCATCACCCACCACCCCCACACAACGGGAGACATCTCCCGTCACGCAGGGTACAGTCGCACCTCCACAGATCTCCAGAATCAGCTCTTGATACTGGTAATGGCTCAAAAGGGCCACCACTTACGGGCTATTCATGCCCGTGCCACTTCTTGGGTGGCTTAATCTTCATCAATCAATCAATCACCCCCACACCCTCCTGGCCACGCCAGCCACTGCTTCACTAACCTGGTCTATCGAGGGAAGATGCTCCTGGGGTGCTTGGAGATCGGACTCGAGGACTGGGTCATGTCCGGATACGACCGTTACATCTGGCTGGTCTTTATGGCAGATTTGAGGGCGTTTCTCGCTTGAATAGTCGAAGTCTTCGACGTTCTGGGGCGTATCATGTTCAGAAGAGTGCGGGTCTCCATTGTCACGGCCGAGGTCCTCAGTAATGTGGTGGGTTTCTTGATTTTGATCGAGGTATTCATTGTTGTGGTCAAGGTCCTCGTGGCTGTGGTCAAGGTCCTCGTGGCTGTGGTCAAGGTCCTCGTGGCTGTGGTCAAGGTCCTCGTGGCTGTGGTGGAGGTCCTCGTGGCTGTGGTCAAGGTCCTGATAACTGTGGTGGTGGTCAAGACGTGGGATGTCCTCATCCTGCTGATGCTGGAGATCTTCGTAGTGTGAAAGATTATCATCGAGATCATCCTGGTGATGAAGATTCATCTTCCTGGGATGAGACAGATGAGGATGCTCGTGACAGAGATCATCTTGCTGTCCCCCCAGCATCCACGCCTTGGGTGGTAGGTTTCTCGTACCCATTCTTAGGCCTCGGGGCACGTCTTGCCTACAAAACAAATCCTTAGGGGGGTATGGTCACTCACTGGGGTACAGACTACGCCAGCTCCACCACCACACACTACCCTCACACACCTGTGCTACTGGATATCGTATACGCTATCGATCTCCGTTTTAAATCACGGTGCACTGTGAAATCTGAGCCTACTGTTGGGATATATTCGCCCTGAACACCAGTATATACAACCGGCTTAGCCTCAAACACCGGTACTTAATACATCATTTGAGTAAAACACAATTTTTTTCAATTTCTTTTCAGAGAGGCAGTTTCCCCTACACTGTCTCACACACACACACACACACTTATGAAGTAGAGCTTAAATATAGGAGGCGAGTGTGAGTAAGAGGGACGCACTTGCCCCACACACACACTCAACAGGGTCTCCCGCACGCGCACGCACACACACGTCCTCACGCCGTGACGGACCAGCGCGGTATGGAGACTCCTGCTCACACCTCCCAAACTCTACGGTACCCCCACCCGCCTCCTTGGCGGTGAAGAAGTAGCGGAAGACGGCGGTGACAGGGGGGAAGGGGGGGGGGGGTGAGGTAGGGATGGGGGGGGCGGTGGAGATGTTAGGATAGAGGCAGGAATAGACATGTGTTCACTATTCTCTGGATAGAGTGGGCTTACTCCCTCAAAATACTTTTGTGTCCCCATTATTTATTACATTCCAGAAGTGAGCACCATCCTCGCTACAGACGAAAGCTCAGTTCCCAGATACAACAGAGCTCCACGACTCACTCCAACAGAGCCCCCCCCCCACTCCAACAGAGCCCCCCCCCCACTCCAACAGAGACCCCCCCTACTCTCCACTCCAATAGAGTATCTGAGATATCCAAGTTGCCTTTCACATGCCGTCAATCTCCTCTCGAATCCATCAATCCTTCAACACGGATGAATAGCTGACGGGTAGTTAGCTATCAGAAGAGGAAAACGACCATTCAGAGAGACCTAATTGGCTTCCGTGGATTGAGAGAGGGTCGTTAACAAGTGGCTGGGGCAGATTCCAGGCGCCGATTGGCCGCTAAGAGTTCACGACCCGGAAAGAAAGTGCGATAATGACGCCAGCAATTTACCGAAGGAAAGGCAGAGGAAAGACCTGCATCTTGTAGATGCAAATATTGAGCATGACACGGATGCTGAGTATCTTGTAAGTCATCTTAACCAATACGCTGTCAATCATCAAAGATTCATCATATATATGTACTTCATGGCAGAGTTAATGCATAGTCAAGGCTCAGGAATATACTTCATGGCAGGGTTAATGCATAGTCAAGGCTCAGGAATATACTTCATGGCAGGGTTAATGCATAGTCAAGGCTCAGGAATATACTTCATGGCAGGGTTAATGCATAGTCAAGGCTCAGGCATATACTTCATGGCAGGGTTAATGCATAGTCAAGGCTCAGGAATATACTTCATGGCAGAGTTAATGCATAGTCAAGGCTCAGGAATATACTTCATGGCAGGGTTAATGCATAGTCAAGGCTCAGGAATATACTTCATGGCAGAGTTAATGCATAGTCAAGGCTCAGGAATATACTTCATGGCAGAGTTAATGCATAGTCAAGGCTCAGGAATATACTTCATGGCAGGGTTAATGCATAGTCAAGGCTCAGGAATATACTTCATGGCAGAGTTAATGCATAGTCAAGGCTCAGGAATATACTTCATGGCAGAGTTAATGCATAGTCAAGGCTCAGGAATATACTTCATGGCAGGGTTAATGCATAGTCAAGGCTCAGGAATATACTTCATGGCAGAGTTAATGCATAGTCAAGGCTCAGGAATATACTTCATGGCAGGGTTAATGCATAGTCAAGGCTCAGGCATATACTTCATGGCAGGGTTAATGCATAGTCAAGGCTCAGGAATATACTTCATGGCAGAGTTAATGCATAGTCAAGGCTCAGGAATATACTTCATGGCAGGGTTAATGCATAGTCAAGGCTCAGGAATATACTTCATGGCAGAGTTAATGCATAGTCAAGGCTCAGGAATATACTTCATGGCAGGGTTAATGCATAGTCAAGGCTCAGGAATATACTTCATGGCAGAGTTAATGCATAGTCAAGTCAAGGCTCAGGAATATACTTCATGGCAGGGTTAATGCATAGTCAAGGCTCAGGAATATACTTCATGGCAGAGTTAATGCATAGTCAAGGCTCAGGAATATACTTCATGGCAGAGTTAATGCATAGTCAAGGCTCAGGAATATACTTCATGGCAGGGTTAATGCATAGTCAAGGCTCAGGAATATACTTCATGGCAGGGTTAATGCATAGTCAAGGCTCAGGAATATACTTCATGGCAGAGTTAATGCATAGTCAAGGCTCAGGAATATACTTCATGGCAGAGTTAATGCATAGTCAAGGCTCAGGAATATACTTCATGGCAGGGTTAATGCATAGTCAAGGCTCAGGAATATACTTCATGGCAGAGTTAATGCATAGTCAAGGCTCAGGAATATACTTCATGGCAGGGTTAATGCATAGTCAAGGCTCAAGAATATACTTCATGGCAGGGTTAATGCATAGTCAAGGCTCAGGAATATACTTCATGGCAGAGTTAATGCATAGTCAAGGCTCAGGAATATACTTCATGGCAGAGTTAATGCATAGTCAAGGCTCGGGAATATACTTCATGGCAGGGTTAATGCATAGTCAAGGCTCAGGAATATACTTCATGGCAGGGTTAATGCATAGTCAAGGCTCAGGAATATACTTCATGGCAGGGTTAATGCATAGTCAAGGCTCAGGAATATACTTCATGGCAGAGTTAATGCATAGTCAAGGCTCAGGAATATACTTCATGGCAGAGTTAATGCATAGTCAAGGCTCAGGAATATACTTCATGGCAGGGTTAATGCATAGTCAAGGCTCAGGAATATACTTCATGGCAGGGTTAATGCATAGTCAAGGCTCAGGAATCTGTACACCAGTTGATTGACAGTTGAGAGGCGGGACCAAAGAGCCAAAGCTCAACCCACGCAAGCACAATTAGGTGATTACACGAAAGTGAGAACCTGTGATTGTTAATGCCATAGAGAATAAGATAATGTAAAATCCTTAATATTGTCACCTTCAAGCATTACATGTCTCTTAAAAACATCAACTACGACTCTACAACACAATTCAGCTTCTGTAGATCAACGAACACCCAATACCAAGTCTCTGAGATGTTTTCCTAAATATACAGATCGACAGGTAGGAATCTTATTCATTATAGACTAATTAAGCAAAAACATAAGTAATTTTTTAAGATTTTGCCTAAAATACTATTTAATACCATGTAATTATAGGGCTAAGATGATCAATAAATTATCTACAAAAACGTGTATAGTCTTTCAATAAAGCATTTAGTTAAACCTAAGAATTTAACAAACCCGTTAACATCTGCCAGATCCCTTAAAACAGCCATTCATAGATTTCAGATATGACCTCGTGTTAGCTTATACCAAGGCAGCACCTGTCACCAACACCTGTCATTAACACCTGTCACCAACACCTGTCATTAACACCTGTCATTAACACCTGTCATCAATTCTTTCACAGAAACCGTCAAATTTGGCCTTTTGTATTTGTTCGGTTTGCTTAGCATTTGAGATCGAAAACACTGAGGATTCTGACGGTTTAAATTTCTGGTGCTGGTAGGGTGATACAGCGAGTACACTACAGTCAAACACCCTGGAGTACAGTCAAACACCCTGGAGTACAGCCAAACACTCTGGAGTACAGCCAAACACCCTGGAGTACAGCCAAACACCCTGGGGTACAGCCAAACACCCTGGAGTACAGTCAAACACCCTGGAGTACAGCCAAACACTCTGGAGTACAGCCAAACACCCTGGAGTACAGCCAAACACTCTGGAGTACAGCCAAACACCCTGGAGTACAGCCAAACACCCTGGGATACAGCCAAACACCCTGGAGTACAGCCAAACACCCTGGGGTACAGCCAAACACCCTGGAGTACAGCCAAACACCCTGGGGTACAGCCAAACACCCTGGAGTACAGCCAAACACCCTGGAGTACAGCCAAACACCCTGGAGTACAGCCAAACACCCTGGAGTACAGCCAAACACCCTGGAGTACAGCCAAACACCCTGGAGTACAGCCAAACACCCTGGAGTACAGCCAAACACCCTGGAGTACAGCCAAACACCCTGGGGTACAGCCAAACACCCTGAAGTACAGTCAGTCACCCTGGAGTACAGCCAAACACCCTGGAGTACAGTCAGTCACCCTGGGGTACAGCCAAACACCCTGAGGTACAGTCAGTCACCCTGGAGTACAGCCAAACACCCTGAGGTACAGTCAGTCACCCTGGAGTACAGTCAGTCACCCTGGAGTACAGTCAGTCACCCTGGGGTACAGTCAGTCACCCTGGGGTACAGTCAGTCACCCTGGGGTACAGTCAGTCACCCTGGGGTACAGTCAGTCACCCTGGGGTACAGTCAGTCACCCTGGAGTACAGCCAAACACCCTGGAGTACAGTCAGTCACCCTGGGGTACAGCCAAACACCCTGAGGTACAGTCAGTCACCCTGGAGTACAGCCAAACACCCTGAGGTACAGTCAGTCACCCTGGAGTACAGTCAGTCACCCTGGAGTACAGTCAGTCACCCTGGAGTACAGTCAGTCACCCTGGGGTACAGTCAGTCACCCTGGAGTACAGTCAGTCACCCTGGGGTACAGTCAGTCACCCTGGAGTACAGTCAGTCATCCTGGAGTACAGTCAGTCACCTTGGAGTACAGCCAGTCACCCTGGGGTACAGTCAGTCACCCTGGAGTACAGTCAGTCACCCTGGAGTACAGTCAGTCACCCTGGAGTACAGTCAGTCACCCTGGGGTACAGTCAGTCACCCTGGAGTACAGTCACCCTGGAGTACAGTCAGTCACCCTGGAATACAGTCAGTCACCCTGGAGTACAGTCAGTCACCCTGGCGTACAGTCAGTCACCCTGGAGTACAGTCAGTCACCCTGGGGTACAGTCAGTCACCCTGGAGTACAGTCACCCTGGAGTACAGTCAGTCACCCTGGAGTACAGTCAGTCACCCTGGAGTACAGTCAGTCACCCTGGAGTACAGTCAGTCACCCTGGAGTACAGTCAGTCACCCTGGAGTACAGTCACCCTGGAGTACAGTCAGTCACCCTGGAGTACAGTCAGTCACCCTGGAGTACAGTCAGTCACCCTGGAGTACAGTCAGTCACCCTGGAGTACAGTCAGTCACCCTGGAGTACAGTCAGTCACCCTGGAGTACAGCCAAACACCCTGGAGTACAGTCAGTCACCCTGGAGTACAGTCAGTCACCCTGGAGTACAGTCAGTCACCTTGGAGTACAGTCAGTCACCCTGGAGTACAGTCAGTCACCTTGGAGTACAGTCAGTCACCCTGGAGTACAGCCAAACACCCTGGAGTACAGTCAGTCACCCTGGAGTACAGTCAGTCACCCTGGAGTACAGTCAGTCACCCTGGAGTACAGTCAGTCACCTTGGAGTACAGTCAGTCACCCCTTTTAATGGTTATATCCCCTTAACTCCTGTGATACATGACACATCGACCCAGGAAATTGCTTGCAGACAGGTCACAATGGCTGTCATAAACCTGTGTCATGGGGTCAGGACACGACACATTAATGACACACACACTTGTCAAGATACAGTCATATATTCTGGTGGTATGACACCTGTCAGTAGCACGGGCTCACCATAGCCCGTGCTACTTGGAACGTTTCGTTCTGAGTAGCTGAATCTAACACAACAACAACACCCTGTCAGTCAGTCAGTCATGCACCCATGTGTCACGACACACCTGGTCATGACAGTCATGTATCCAGGTGTGTGATACATCGTTACAGGCACTTGACCATCAGACACGCTTGAACCACTTTCCCTTCACATCCAATCACTTTCCCTTCACATCCAATCACCAATCCAATACAACGACCCTATCCTCCCCAATCACCCAACGAGAAGGGAGGTGGACCTTCAAGTCATCTCAACTGCTTATTTGTCGTCGCTCTCAGTTGCTCATTTGACACCGGAGAGGAACGTCGAGGAAACACCTATGGACACATGGTATGCAGGAGAGTCCTATCAAATTGGTGCTCGTTTCCAGCTACAAGTGTATAAGGCACTACGGGCTCACCATAGCCCGTGCTACTTGGAACTTTGTTACAGGTGGCAAATCTTTAACAACAACATACAAGTGTATTACAGAAAGGCACACTAACATTGAGACACGGAAGGACTGACGATACACATTAAGGAAGATGTAGCCAATCAAGCCAGGCGACATATATATATATATATATATATATATATATATATATATATATATATATATATATATATATATATATATATATATATATATATATATATATATCGGGATGGGTATGGGGAGCATAATAAAGAAATGACTCGACACACGGGAGATATCAACGAAGCTGAGATAGTGATCCTGTCTTATTTACAGCTAAATCTTCACATCTTCTTAAATAACCGCGATCATACACACACACACACACACACACACACACACACACACACACACACTCTCTCTCTCTCTCTCTCTCTCTCTCTCTCTCTCTCTCTCTCTCTCTCTCTCTCTCTCTCTCTCTCTCTCTCTCTCTCAGTGGCAAAAGCCAATCAAAATTCCCCGGTAGATAGTGTGGGTAATAATACAACAAAGCGAGCAACAGAGCGAGGGCTCTGTTCATGCAACAGAGGGCATGCAACAGAGCGAGGGCTCTGTTCATGCAACAGAGGGCATGCAACAGAGCGAGGGCTCTGTTCATGCAACAGAGGGCATGCAACAGAGCGAGGGCTCTGTTCATGCAACAGAGGGCATGCAACAGAGCGAGGGCTCTGTTCATGCAACAGAGGGCATGCAACAGAGCGAGGGCTCTGTTCATGCAACAGAGGGCATGCAACAGAGCAAGGAGCTCCGGGAGTCTCTGCTCTATAAACACCTCCCAGAGTCATCACACAACAATACCCATCCCTCTCCAACGCGAAATTACCTTCTTAAAAAGCATGTAGATTAAAAAGTGAAGGTAGCAGTAAAATAGGTACCTAGGAGTTAGTCAGCTGTCACGGGCTGCTTCCTGGGGGTGGAGGCCTGGTCGAGGACCGGGCCGCGGGGACACTAAAAGCCCCGAAATCATCTCAAGATAACCTCAAGAAGATAGCCGTGTGACTGGAAGTCATAGACGGTGTGGGTCTTCAGGTCGGCTTGGTCTGGACCAGGAGTCATCATGGGATCACTGACGAAACCTGTATATCTTTCCTCAATCATGGCAGCTTTGTTTACATTTATTGTTTATGAGCTCTGAAGCACTGAGAGGTTGTTTATAACAATAATAACCTTGGGTTGTGAAGTTGCCGAGCTTACAAAACTATTTTATGAATGTAGACGAAGTAGCGCCTTAAGGACAGATGAACAGGTTTCGTTAGTAGTTGGGTAAATGCTTGATAAATCCTGTATCTGATGAAGCCAGGTTATCTTATCTTGAGGTTATCTTGAGATGATTTCGGGGCTTTTTAGTGTCCCCGCGGCCCGGTCCTCGACCAGGCCTCCACCCCCAGGAAGCAGCCCGTGACAGCTGACTAACACCCAGGAACCCATTTTACTGCTAGGTAACAGGGGCATAGGGTGAAAGAAACTCTGCCCATTGTTTCTAGCCGGCGCCTGGGATCGAACCCAGGACCACAGGCTCACAAGTCCCGCGTGCTGTCCGCTCGGCCGACCGGCTCCCTTAACCGGCTCCAGGTTGGTGAAGCTTTTAAAAAGTAGCTTAAAAGCTACTTTTTTGTAGCTTTTTATGATTACACTAAAATAGTTTACATAGCTTCTTGAAATTGAATTGAAATTGAAATAAGTTTATTGAGGTAAAATACACACAAAGGGATGAGGTAGCTCAAGCTATTCTCACCCCGTACATAGCTTCTTTGTTTGTTTAGTAAAGCCACTAGCGTGCCTAGCGTCTCCGGCAGGTCCCTAATCCTATTTCTTCCTTAATTCCTTAATCCTGCCAAATCGTTTAACAACCAGGTACCAACTGTTCATTACTGCTGAGTGAACAGAGGCCACAGTCAAGGATTAGCGCCCAGTCAATCCTCCCGGCCAGGTTACGAACCCAGAGCAAAGCGCTTGCGAAGAGAGAGAGAGAGAGAGAGAGAGAGAGAGAGAGAGAGAGAGAGAGAGAGAGAGAGAGAGAGAGAGAGAGAGAGAGAGAGAGAGGGGAGAGAGAGAGAGAGAGAGAGAGAGAGAGAGAGAGAGAGAGAGAGAGAGAGAGAGAGAGGGAGAGGGAGAGGGAGAGAGAGAGAGAGAGAGAGAGAGAGAGAGAGAGAGAGAGAGAGAGAGAGAGAGAGAGAGAGAGAGAGAGAGAGAGGGAGAGGGAGAGGGAGAGGGAGAGGGAGAGAGAGAGAGAGAGAGAGAGAGAGAGAGAGAGAGAGAGAGAGAGAGAGAGAGAGAGAGAGAGAGAGAGAGAGAGAGAGAGAGAGAGAGAGGGAGAGAGAGAGGGAGAGAGAGAGAGAGAGAGAGAGAGAGAGAGAGAGAGAGAGAGGGAGAGAGAGGGAGAGGGAGAGGGAGAGAGAGAGAGAGAGAGAGAGAGAGAGAGAGAGAGAGAGAGAGAGAGAGAGAGAGAGAGAGAGAGAGAGAGAGAGAGAGAGAGAGAGAGAGAGAGAGAGAGAGAGAGAGAGAGAGAGAGAGAGAGAGAGAGAGAGAGAGAGAGAGAGAGAGAGAGAGAGAGAGAGAGAGAGAGAGAGAGAAGGGGAACATGCGATAGGCTACAAAGGGAGAGTAAGGGAGAGTATATAAGAAAGAACGGAAGAACGTAACAAAATACCGAGGAATGGAACGAAAGGAAAGACGAATAGAGACAAACAGAAGGTATAGAGATGAAGAGAAGCAGAGGAGACAGAACCAAACTTGTAGCAGTTGCCAGCTCCTCCTCTCACCATCTCCTCTCCCCCAAGGTTAACAAGGTCAAGAAAGGTCACAGGAGCCCGATAATCCGGTGTGGGTCGGGGGATTGAGCCCAGGACAAGGTTAACGAGCCCGGGTCGTGTCTCCGTACACCTGCCTGCCCCACTTGTCAATTGGAGGTCAATCGAGCCAAAACATGTAAACAAACTGTACAAGTTCGGGAAAACAACGATTTTGAACGAGTTGATAGTGGTCCAAGACGGCTCGAAACGTCATCTTTTCTCCATTTTTGTCATGTTTGGTTTGGTTATCATAACAGGTTGCTTTGGGGGTCATCCCTAATGATTCGCCTGGATGCAAGCTCTGCAGTAAACCTACATACAACCTTCTCATGGTTGTATGTAGGCTCCTGTGTGGGTGTTGAAGGATGACTGGTACACCAGTAGGATGGTGTGTGTGTGTACTCACCTTATTGTGCTTGCGGGAGTTGAGCTCTGGCTCTTTGGTCTCGCGTCTCAACCGTCAGTCAACTGGTGTATAGGTTCCTGAGCCTACTGGGCTCTATCATATCTACACTTGAAACTGTGTATGGAGTCAGCCTCCACCACATCACTTCCTAATGCATTCCAATGCATTAGTGTGTGTGTGTGTGTGTGTGTGTGTGTGTGTGTGTGTGTGTGTGTGTGTGTGTGTGTGTGTGTGTGTGTGTGTGTGTGTGTGTGTGTGTGTGTGTGTGTGTGTGTGTGCGTGCGTGACCTTAAACATGCGCCCAAAATCGTCTCAGCATCGTTATCTTAATAAACTATGCAACAGGAAAACACAAGAGTCGCCCAAACAAGAATAGTGGCGTGTTTGGGCGTGTGGGCGGAGGCCCGCCACCACGCCCACCACGCCCAGCTTCCTCGGCCACACTGGCCTTGGCGAGGACACCAACTTGTTGGTGTTGGTGTATGTATGCACATACATACACCAAGTATGTCTACATACATCAAACTTGTTGGCGATGCTCGCGCGTCAGAGCTGGGTCCTCGACTCAGGAGAGAGAGAGAGAGAGAGAGAGAGAGAGAGAGAGAGAGAGAGAGAGAGAGAGAGAGAGAGAGAGAGAGAGAGAGAGAGAGAGAGAGAGAGAGAGAGAGAGAGAGAAAGAGTGAGAGAGAGAGAGAGAGAGAGAGAGAGAGAGAGAGAGAGAGAGAGAGAGAGAGAGAGAGAGAGAGAGAGAGAGAGAGAGAGAGAGAGAGAGAGAGAGAGAGAGATCCCTCATAACACCACTAACAATCAATCACTCTATATAATCACTCAATCACTCATAAATACCAACGATACCAGTTCATAACTACCAACGATATTCCCTCATACCTCATCACTTTGCCAGCTACATCCCATCATAACTGCCAAATATATTCACTTATATCTGCCAATAATACCAGCTAATGGCTAACCCACACAAGTTAATGATAATTACCCAACGATACTCGCTCATAACAGCAAACGATATCTATTCATAACTGCTAACAATAACCATTGACGATAGAGCTCGATATATATGCTACACGGACGAGTAACAACTCCCTGGCTACTGCCCAACTTGTCTTGTAGACCCGAGTGGAAACCTCACAGAAAAACAGCTTTCACAGCCACAGACTCTCTCAGTTATTGATGACCGACTCACTAGATGGCAGCTTCAGCTGTCTTGGGCGGCTAACTCGGCTAAATGGTTGCTTCTGGTATGGTAAACTTGTAGTTCCTGGTTAACCGTCAGGAGAGAACAGTTTTTGGGTTTATAGTTGTCACAATAGTACCCATTTTTGAGTCTACAGTTGCAGTCACTCATTCTTGGGACTACAGTTGTAATCCTTCATTCTTGGGTCTGCATCATGGATAGAAATATAGCGAAATCAGGATTTATAAATATAAATATGTGTTATTACTTGCAAATCAACATATCGAGGCTTTCCCCAAGTTATCGCACCAAGTCTAAACCAAAATACTCGCTAGCCTCAAGATATAGCCTGAGTCCTATGGGACTCAGTTTCATATGCAGGCGATGAGTCACAATAACGTGGTTGAAGTAGTTTGACCAGACCACACACTAGAAAGTGAAGGGACTATACGACGTTTCGGTCCGTCCTGGACCATTCTCAAGTCGATTGTTTCGGTCCAGGACGGACCGAAACGTCGTCGTCCCTTCACCATCAAGTGTGTGGTCTGGTCAGACTCAGTTTCAATAACAGTCATTATTTTCTGCTCAAGATAAGGTATGCCAAGATGAAGCCCAAGGATTAGGATGGCCAAGATGAAGCCCAAGGATTAGGATGGCCAAGATGGAGACCAAGGATTAGGATGGCCAAGATGGAGGCCAAGAATTAGGATGGCCAAGATGGAGCCCAAGGATTAGGATGGCCAAGATGGAGGCCAAAGGATTAGCCGTTCTTCAGATAATGAACGGAACGTCGTGAGAATAGATATTAATATAAACATGACACTTAACTAGTCTACACCTCTATACCATCCTGTGTTAACTCATTATACTAATAATACTTCTGTGCCTTTCTCTTTGCACGGAAAATAATCCTCAATAGAATATGTGGCCTCTTTTCTGATAATTACTTTCGTCATTATATACACTTACCAAATAAGACTTTCTATGTTTCCCGCACCTGAACTAAATTAATATTTAATTTCTCGTATAGACCATTATCAACACAAGTATAAACAGGCCTATTTATGATTGTTTTCATATTGTAGAGAGAGCCTAATTGCTCAATTGTCATCTCACTTCAATTACAATTTACAGCAACTGCATAAATTTAATTTTACGCCTTGAGAAACAACAATGGAGCACAGACACACACACACACATGTAAGGTAATTATCTGGAGAGAGTGCTGGGCTAATATGGCTATACAGCACCTGGAAGGAATACGAGGGCTGACTAAGGCCTGGAAAAAGAGGACAGAGGGTGAAGGAACGGTGTTCCACTACTTGGTTCGTCGGGAATCGAACCCCGACGCTGCAAGAAGCCTGTCCGTCACTGTACCCATCAACCCAAGTGGACATACACACACAAGAGCCAGGAAGCAGGCACACGACGGTTAAACGTAATTTAAGAATTAAACATTAGGTGAAATGCAACCCTTGACACCGCTGGAATAACTCTTGGCACCGCTGGAACAACACTTGGTACCGCTGGAACAACACTTGGTACCGCTAGTGTTTATAATTTGAGACCGACATCTTACACTTTCCCGTCAAATACCGCAAAGAGCGAGAGCGTGAGTATTTCTCACTGCCCTTACCTCCCCCTCCCATAATATGGTCGAAGATTTCATCTTTGAAATCACCCGCAACATCCACCTGCCAATCACCCCCACTGGTGACAAGAGAGAGAGAGACAGTTTCTCGGTGCATTCAGCGGTGGAGAGCGCGTCTCCTGGGCGGCCTCCACTCACCTGTTAATTGTTAACCCTGTGGTGGGCCTCGCCAGAACATCGGCACTTCCAGAAACCAGAAAACCTGCACATTAAAGCCTCTGACGCACGCAACCTGTCACAAACGTCATTCATCTTTCTCTCACACACTCACACACACACACACACACACACACATTGTGTGCTAATGTTTAACTTTATGATCGAACTGAAATCATTGACCCTAATTACGGGCTATTCATGCCCGTGCCACCTCTTGGCTGGCTTAATCTTCATCAATCAATCAATTGACCCTAAGCCAAGGGGTCATGGAAAGAGGACTACACAATAGAAAATGGGATTACATGAGAGTAAGAGAGTAGCTGAGAATGATAAGGAATTACAAACTTAGATAGCAGACAGTCCGGGAAATGATGGACCAAGTCAAACTGAGATGCAAAGAGGCTGAACACAGTAGCAGAGCATATAACAACCCATGGTTTAATCTCAAGTCGCATCACATACTCTCAAACATTCTCTAAATCTATATCTATAAAACTCTTATGCCAATCCTGAGGTGGGCATAATAGTTTTAGAAATAGAAGAGAAATAGATGCTTTCTAGAAGGTTGTAATAGAACTCAAGGTCATCACTCGAGGAACTAATATATCTTTAATATGGCTAAAGTTAGACTTAAATAAAGCAGAAATGTTATGCAAATTGAGGATCCCAAATTGTGGAATGATCTCCCAAATGTATTTAAAAGTTGTTCCTTTCCCAACCAGATTAAAAAGAGATTAAGAAGTATTTACTTAACATCATGAATCTAATTTCACTCACATTTCCCCATTGTAATAATATTTTTCTTGTGTCTTACTGTTATCTTAAATTCTATTGACTAAAAAAAAGTTTGTCTTTCTTTATTAAGCGTCTTGCTATTATTGAATTTTTTTATGTAAATATTGCTTATTCAACTCTAGTTTATTTTAAAGTTGTGTTATGTTTACTAATTTTACTAATTTTTTTGACTAAGCTTTTATTTTAATGTGTTATGTTTAGTAACTTTACTAATTTTTTGACTAACATTTTATTTTCATGTTCTTATGTTCTAATAGTTTTACTAAATTACACCTTTGTATCTCCTTTCTGTTATTAATGATAAAAACTACTTCTGTACTGTTATTAAAATTACAGATTCCATACTGTAATAGTATGACTGTCACCATTAAGTATCACCTTAAGATTGTATATATAATTATGTTATATTTCTTGAACATTCTCACATATGTTACCTTATCTTTTAACATTGTTTTAATATTATACCTATAAATAACTGAGGAGAGGTATATTTATAGGTATATTTACCTATAGGTATATTTATAGGTATATATATATACCT